>NW_006399793.1:4106092-4125308 GCF_000299155.1 Elephantulus edwardii
CCAGTCGTTTTTGGATAATTTTCAGTAAAATCTTGCTTGCATGTGAAATCAGTGAGATTGTTCTGTAGTTTCCACATTCGGTTGGGTCGCCTTTCGTTGGGATAGGAACAAATATCGATCTCTTCCAGTCAGTTGGCCAAGTGGTCGTTGTGCCAAGAAATCTGGAGAACAACCACTTGGCCAACTGACTGGAAGAGTGGTGTAGTTTGCAAAATGTTAAATGATCATCTGTTTGAATTCACCAGAGACTGCTCTGAAGACAATTGGGTAATTTCATCTTAAAAGATTTACAAACTTGGAAATACAAAGGAGGGGGACTGTGAGTTGCAATTGACAGTGGGTTAGATTTGACTGTGGAAGCACACATATATGTGTGTTAGAGAGCTATTTTATCTGAAGGGTTTCTTTTTAATTTAAATTGTTATCCAATATAAGTTGCCAAGCAAGTTTAGCTTTTACTTTGATAAATGTTGGTGGTTATAGAGGAGCTTCAGGCCTTTTGTTCATGGGGTTGCTATGAGTTGTGCTCACCTCGAAGGCAATCAACAACAACAATATATGAGAAGTAATATTAATGCAACAAAGAAAATATTTATTATTAAATTAAACACTACTGGATTTGCAAAATATATCTTTAATATATTGCTGTATTATATTTAAGTTAATATGCATAATTATTCAGTTAAACAGAATAAAAAAATGTTTAACAGTTTCATGTACATTTTTCTAGAAAGTTTAGGGACATATTTTTTTCTTTTCTAAGGTCAAAGCATAGAGTGTATAATTGTGTGCATAATTTATTAGATAGTTAAAACTGATAGGTCAACAATAGAAAATATCACTAAAGCCTACTAGTAAGAATGTGCACTGGTGTCCCGAAGACACATAGTTCATATCCACCAATTGTTATCATGAGAAGGATGGGCAATCTTCTCCCATATGATTTATTAACACTAAAAACCTATTGGAGAGTCAGCTATGAGTCTGTTCCAATTAATATAGTCAAGAATGACAACAACAATTTAAATTATCAACAAATATGAATTATTAGAATTTTAGGACATAAACACAGATCAAGACCTTTGAAACATGTTATGTATCTCCATATTGCTTGCACATATATCTGTGGCACACTCTAAAAGATCACCTGGAATTCAGCACCATCCTCCAGTAAGTCCTTTGGGGGAAAAATAAACAAGTAGCATAAATAAGTGGTAATGCTTTAAAGAAAAATTTTGATGGAGGAGTAAAATGAAGAAATAATTTACTATCCTTAGATATAAATGTCTACAAAAGGTGGAATCACAATTTAAGTGCTGGGTAAAGTCAATGGTCCTACACGACATGAGAGCAGAAATTAGTGAATATAAAAATGCGACCAATTGGGAAATAAATGAATATCAAAGACAAAAAGATAGTTAGAAAGAAGGAGTGAATTAAGAACTAAGGACCATTTTCTAAAGAATCACTGTCTTAAGCCATCAGTTTAAAATAGCATCTGCACAGTTTTATTTAACCTTTGGTTAAAAGTCATTTATTACTAAAGCACCATTTTTTGCTGGTCCCATGGGTTTATCTCTTCAGATAGAATTCATGGGATTTTTATGCAAAATATGTGTACAACTTGAAGACTAATTTCTAAGACTAGATTTCAGTGAAGATTAAATATTTAATGTCCATCAATAATATCTGTAGTCAAATACAACAAACCAAATCATCAACCAAAACCACCTTAAGTATTTTATTTTTATATCTACCACTTTTTACCATCAAGGACTCACATAACTAGTTCCTAGGAGAATATCACAAATGCTTTTAGAATGTGTATATTCCCTGTGAATTACCTGACTCAAACCATAAGTTACAAACAATGAGTATAAGCAAATCAGAATGTAAATATGTTATGTCTCCTTCTTCAAGTCAGAAAAAGAACTTTGAATTGGTGCTAATACATCAGAATAGTAAGGTGTTCTGTGGACACCCCAAATATCTGACTTCTTTCTGCCATTTTTGATAATTCGAAGAAAACTGTCCTTTTAACCTGTGAACTCAAATCTAATTCCATGTAACTCCTTGTTGTTGCTTTTGTTGTACAACATTGAGTTGAAACTGACCCATAGCTGACTGTCCATTGGGTTTTCAGAAGCAGGTTAATTCCAAAGGAGGAGACTGCCATCCTTCTGTGAAGCAGGTGGATTTGAACCATGTACTTTTATGATTACAGTACAGATTCTTGCCACTTGACCACCAATGTTCCCTCCATGTGGCTAGAGTTAGAAAAAGAAAGTTATGTTGGAAACTGTCAACAAGAACCAAGAATTTGGAATCTTCAATTTCCACATTTTAGGGACTGAGTTCATGTTGATCCTTACTGCATAACCTCAAGTGAATAAAATGTAATTGGTAGGCAAATAAGATGAAACTTAACATAAGTTATCAGAGAGCTCCAAAGTAAATCAACCAGCACAAAGTTCAGGGATAATCAGTTATTTAAAAATCAACTCTCTAAACAACAGGAAGAATAGGACTTTTACTTTATCTCAGATGTAGTAGAGCTGTAGTTTGGACGCAAAGGTTTTCTTATTGAACTGTTTTCTGAGAGTCACTGTGAAAATTGAGTGGGCCTGTGAGGAATGTTCCTGAGAAAGCAGTGTTGTGAAGATGCTAAGAACTAAGAAAGCAGTAGAGTACACTTTACAGAAATCTAGGCTGCTACATAGGGAAGAAAAAAATTAAAACAAACAGTAATAATGAACTTCCTCTTAGCACTGAAATACAGTAAAATGCGTAGGAAGTTGCGACTCTACAATCTGCTTCTTTCCCATGGGTACATCAAGGAGACTACCTGTAAAAAATATTCCTCCAACTTCCGCCATTACCATAGAACCTTCAGTCAGCCCTCTCACTCATGCAAGAAACCTCTTGGGAAAAGTCTCTTAACCAGCTCTATTACTTTTCAATGCCGCACATCCTTTACAAATGTGAGTGACATCTGAGAATCTTGGAAAAGCTGAGGGAAATGAACTATATGAAATACAAAGTCTAACATAAAAGGAACAAGCCTAACAAACAAAAGAAATAAATTCATTTGTAACTAAGACTAGGAAAAGTAATGCAAAAGAGTTTTCAACAGGAAGAAATACATTATCAGATTATTTGGAAGAAATATATTGAATACAATATAGAAAATTCAGGCAACTAGATTAATTAATAAATCACTTAACAATTTTTCATACTTTAAATGTTGCTATGAGGGTGGAAGTTTTGCCATTAATAATCCAAATAGCAACAAGGTCTGTCATAGTGACAACTGTAGCTTCTAAATTCAGAATACAAGAAAGAAAGGTCTGATGAGCTCTGTCAAAAAATTAAGCAGTGGAAAAAATTATGAGTTTGGCAAAATATTATGTTGTTACAGTGCTAGAAAATGAACTCCTAAGGAATAACATAATTTAAGCTAATGGCACCATAATAGGCTCAAATGTACCAATGATTGTAAAGGTGATGCAGAACTGAAAAATGTTTTGTTTGTTCTGTTTCTAATGTGTTGTCATATATTAAAGCTTATTTGATGACAAATAATAAGAAACATATGTTATGGATAAAGAAATTGTTTAGGGTAATTTTTCAGTGACTCAAAGAACACTGGTAAACAGGGCAGGTGTACTAAAGGAAATTTAGGATAATAAGAAAAATAATAAGGGATAGTCTTGAGTTGATTTAGTAGGGGTAATGGGTATTCAAGAACCCAGCTGAGATTCAGATTTCTAACTTTTCCTTCACTATTATTTGAATTTGGAAGATCAATGAATTTGTCTCTGCTTTTCTAGACTAAAATTTTCTAAATACCCATAATACCATATGCAAGAGTAGCATCCGCTTCCTAAACAACATGTTTCTGGAAACTTTATGAACTTTGAGAAACAATGATAGGCTTCAGGTCTTTTGTTCATAGGTTCTCTGTGAGTCATGCTCGACTCAATGAAAATCAACAGCAACAATAACAATCATATACTCAAAATAGCAGCAGGAAATTTAGAGGATCAGGGAAAGGAAAGAAGACTCTCACTGAGACAAATTGTCTTGACACAGCGACTGTAAAAACGAGTTCAAATTTATCAGAGATGGTGAGAACGACACAGGATAAGGCAAGGTTGAGATCTGTTTTTCATAGGGTCGCTTTGAGTCTTCTCAAATGTGCCTACGAACAACATATACAAAAAATAGAACATCACAGAAGCAACTAAAGAAAATGTAAGCATTATAGAAGTCGCTATATTAATAAAAAATAGTTTGCATAAAATCATTTCAGAAAGGAAAGTGTAATCCAGAACCAAAACCACTGAAAAAGGAATTCTGAGCTACGTTAAAGGCATTCGCCGCGGGGGCGGGGGGGGGGGATATATAAAAATAAAACAAATATATCCTCCAGACAATGATTTTATAAATTACTACCTAACGTGGGAGGGACTAGAGAACATTATGCTAAGTGAACTTACTCAGTCTCATAGACAAATACTGTATAAGACCATTATTGCAGAATGACTATAAGGATCCAAGGAGGAGAGGGGGTTGTCTTAATCATAGAATCACACAGTTTGATGGGTGAAGGTAGGTGTGGGTAAAGGAAAAGGGAAAATCCAGTGTGAAAAACTATGTATAAGAATTTTATGAACTTTGTAAGTAAATAATTATAAAATAAATAAAAACAGAAAAAAAACAAAGCAACAAACATCCTTCAGGAACGGACAGATTGTCTTAGCCAATGGACGCAACATTAGAAGAACATATCTGTGTAGGCTAATAAATTTGGGAGTTATATATTTAACCATCTTTTGGGAAGCCAGTTATTCACCTGTCCACACTAAATAAATGTCATCCAACAGAAAGTGAAAATTAGAAAATATAATTAATATTGCAAGTAATTTTTTAGTGCATGTTTCTAAAACATTTGGACTGACCCATCATCACTGTGAGGAATACTGATTGGAAGAGATGAGAGAAAGAACAGTTCGAAAGGAATATATGATTAGGTCTCATATGTATAACAACAATCTAGAACAAGAGACGGTTGCAAAGTAGGTTCCGGGAAGATGGAGGAAAGGGGAGGGAAGAAAATGTGCAACAATGGATAGATTAAAAAAAATTAAAAATTAAAAAAATCAAAAGAAAAAAATCACAAACCCCCCAAAAAAGCCAAAACAAACAAACAAAAAAAACACCACCCAACCTCAAAACAAACCAAACATTGCCAGAAATTTAAGCAGAATTTAGATGGGAATTTAGAATGTGCAATATTATTACTGATACCAAATGGATCTCAGTTGTATAACAGAAAGACTCTTTCCTATGTTTTATTGGCTCTGAAAGGCATCCCACTGATTATGAGTAAATCCCAAAACAGAGTCCCAAATATTTAATTGTGCTCATGTGGTCCCTGTTTATAAATCAAGACCCAATTGTTTGAGCAGAGCAATAGAGTCTTGGGTGGTTTAAAATATGAAAATGTATATGTAAGGGTAGTATATTTTCATTATATTTTTTCATTTTGTATGCTGAGCAAGTAATATGAGAAGTACATTATGTAAAGGGAAAGGAGAATCAGAATTAAAGCAAATGCTTAATAATTTTTAAATGAAACCAACTTGCTTTCTTAACTGAAAATTTAAAGCACTTGTTCATTGATAAAGATCAGTAATGGCAACATGAAAAAGCCTCTCACAGGTAGACCAATAATCAACATCATGATAAATAGAGAAAAGTTTGATTTTCATCAAAAAACTGAGTTTACTTGGCTCAATCTTCAATAATCATAGAAACAGTAGCTAAGAAACCGAAGACTTCACTGCACTGGGCAAATATTTTGCTATAGACCTCTTAAGAGAGCAATTCTGCTACTTTGAGAACTAAGGTATGTCTGATGCAAGCCATGGAATTTTTTCAAATGTCCCATATGCATTTTGAAAACTAATTAGTGAATAAAGACTACTGAATATGTTATGGATTGCCAGAAAATGAAGAAATTTATTTTACAAATGAGTGCAAAATGCTTCTTCAAAGCAAGGACAGAAAGACTTTATATCACTTAATTTAGAATGCTACCATGAGAGACTATCATGCTCGGTAAAGTAAAGGCGACAATGCAGAAGATAAGCAACAAAAAAGGAAGAAGCTCCAGAGGGATATAAATAAAGAAGTTTCAAAAATGGGCTTAAATATATTTACTGTTCAGAGGTGGTACAAAACCAAGCAACGTTCCCGTTTGTTACATAGAGTTTTGTTGTGAGTTGGAAGCACCTAAATGGAATCTAGTACAAAAAAGAAAAAGGCAACATGGCAAGAACATGGAAACAGCCCCGATGTCCAACCACAATCGAATGGATTGAGAAATTATGGTACATTCACACAATGGAATACGACGCAGCACACAGGAGCAATGATTTTGTAAATTACTACCTAAACGGTAATGGCTTGTGAACATTATGCTGAGTGAACTAACTCATTTCCATAAGGACAAACACTGTACAAAACCATTATTGTAGAACGAGTTTGAAGATGGGGGGTGGAATCGGAGAGGTGAGGATGGGCAGAGAGCAGAGCTGGAGGGGAGGTTAATCATAGGGTCACACAATCTGATAGGTAGGTGGAGGTAAAGAAAATGGGAAAAAAAGATACTGTGTAAAAAACAATGTATCCTAAATTTGTAAATAATCCAATATAAATAAAAAGACAATAAAGAAGAGAAAATACTATCTTACAATTGATTATATTTTGTGATCTCTAGTTCATTCCGTTCTTTTCATTCTAAAAAGCAGAAGGCAAAAAGTTATTTAAAGAAAATAAAGATGTCCTTAGAAATAATTTATGATGCCTGAACTTTCATATTTACTTCACTATCCTGAAAATAGCTGATACTTTAATGTCCATAATTCTTGAAATTTACTTTTATATTAATTTATATATTTGTTATAAATATTATATTTGTATATAACTTTATATATTTATTCTAAAATAAATCCTTACATATTTCTGAATATCGTCTTATTGTGCTGTTACATACTGTCAAGTCTTCACTGATTCATATTTGATCCTCCAGTAGGTTTTCACAGGCAGTTAATTTTATGGGAGAATATTGCTCATCCTTCCCCAAAAGAGCAAGTGAGGAATTTGAACTGCTTACCTTTGGTTCGAAAGCATAGCTACTTAACACTGTGCCACCAGAGCTCACCATTTTGCTATATTTTATTCATTTTATATTATTTGTCAACTAAAATAGATTAAAATTGCATAATGATACAAACGTTAAATATGCTCATATCTTTTAATCCATTATCTTTTTCATCAACACCTTTTAAAGATGTAGCTAATATCACAATCTACATCACATTTTCCTTCAGAGTGTTAAGCTATAGTTTTGAGATATCTGAGATTCAAAAACATAATGTGATTTCCCAAGAATCTAAGCTAGTTAGCCCAAGCAGCATGTCTAGGAAGTCAGGCCTAGAAAACAAACAGATTCATCCTGGAGAGGGTTAAACCAGGCTACTCCTTGGAGACAAGAATTCTGGGGCTTCGTCTGACATACTTTGGACATGTTATAAGGAGGAACAGGTCCTTGGAGAGTGACATCATGTTTGGTAGGGTGAAGGGACAGCGCAGGAGGGGAAAACCCTCTATGAAGTGGATTGATTCAGTGACTGGGGTAATCGAGATGGGTGTGTCAGAGGCAGTGTGATTGGCACAGGATAGAGCAGAGTTTAGGGCTGTTGTATATAGGGTCGCTATGAGTCGCAAGTGACTCAACGGCACATAACAACAACATGTTTTACTTAGATATCAGTAAGGTGAATGTTCAAATTGCAAAGAAAAGAATCAAAGGGCCAAGGAAATGATGTGATTTAAGGGATTAGCACATTTTCTTAACAACTTTCTAGAAGACCTAAATGCCTCAAAAGTTTGCTTAAGGCATTGTTCCCGAAGGACTCTGTTGTTGTTATGTACTGTCTGGTTGCTTGCAATTCAAAGCGACCCTCTGCACAACAGCTCTGGACCCTGCTCTAACCTGAGTCAACCTTATTGTCTCTGACACACCTACCCCCATTATCCTAGTAACTGAGTCAGTCTATCTCATCAAGAATCTTCCACTCTTGTGCTGTTGTTCCTTCAACCTTTCAAGCATAATGTCTCCCTCCAAGGACTGGTCCCTCCTTGCAATAGGCCAGATGAAGTTTCAGAATCCTTACCTCCAAGGAGCAGCCTAGTTTCACCCACTCCAGGATGAACCTGTTTGTTCTCTTAGCAATCCATAGTACATTGAATACTCTTCTTCATCACCATAGCTCAAAGACATCAATTTTCATTCTGTCATCTCTAGTCATCATCCAGCTTTCTGATACATAGCATACAATTGCAAAGAGTATGGCCTGGATCAGGTGCGCCTTAGTCTCCAGACTTACATCATTGCTCTTCACTACTCTGAAGAGGTCCCTGACAGCACGCTTTTCAAATGCAGGTCATATTTTGATTCCCTGGCTGCTGGTACCAAGGGTAAAGTGAAAATGCACAAGATTTCTGATTTCTTAAAATTATTTACATAAAACTTTCTTTCGGAACTCTGTGGCTCAATGGAAAAGAGTTGTGCTACCAATCTAAAGGCATGTAGTAAAAATTTACCAGTTTTGCCACAGTAGAAAGATGTTCAATATTCTCTGGTGTAATTTACAGTCTCTGAAAACCCTCTTGAGGCTCAGCTAGGAAGTAGATGACTTGACGGTATGTAACAACAATGATGACGATACTTTCTTTACTGCCATACTTTTTCTATAAAATAGCATCTGACAGTTGCTAAAATAGGAACCACAATGAAGACAAATGGGAATTTTATAGATTCTGTTCTGCAAAAAAGTTAAAAACCAACAAAATCATGAGCATACAAAAGTAAAAGTCAATACTGCCATGTCCCACCTGTGTGTTGCTAAAAAGATAAGTCCTTATGTATTTTTGAATAGGATTTTATTCTTACCAGGTTATAAGAGTAAAATTTACAAATTAAAAATGTACTAGGGTTAGCAATTACAGTAGCCAGTCTCAGTAGTTGGAAGTTAAAATATTAACATTCTTTCACTAATTCAAGCATAAGTGGGGAGTAGTACTCTCATATTTTCTATTAACAGGTATTGAAATAAACTGTTACGGGATCTGACATTTCTGACTAGGAATACGAGAGGAAGCATAGGTATTAAAAGACTTAAATATAAGCTTAAGATTTATTTATGCTCATTTTATTTTAAGTTAAAAGCATAGTAACCATCTACTCCATTACAAAAATTTTTAAATGTACATTTGCATAAAAATGCACAATTGTTATTTAAGATGTACAATATATTGCTATCTATCATATAAGATAGAAATATTAGAACTACTAAAGGATTTATAGTACTCAGAAATTTAGTTTAAGGGAAAAAAGTAATACTAGACCAAAGATTCTCACCACCAGGTCAATTGACAGCAGCATTACAGATAGAAAAGAGATTGTGATTGTTAACAACTTCAGCTTACTTGGTTACATAATCAACACTCTTGGTACCAGCAGCCAGGAAATCAAATGACAAACTGCATTGGGAAAATCTGCTGTCAGTGACCCCTCCAGATTACTGAAAAGCAATGATGTCAATCTATAGACTAGAATACACCTGATAGAAATTGTAATCTTTGCAATTACTTGCTCTCTATTAGGGAACTGGAGAATCACTAAGGATGATAGAAGAAGAAAAAATGTCTTTGATCATGGACTGCTAAGAAAACAAATAGTTTGTCCTGGAGAGGGTGAAACAAGACTGGCCCTTGGAGAAAAGGATTTTGAAACTCTATCTCACATACTTTTAACATGTTGCCAGGAGGATATCCTAGGAAAGCAACATCATGCTCAGAGGGGTGAAGGAACAGTGCAAGAGAGGAAGCCCCTGGATGAGATGGATTGACTCAGAAACTGGGGTAATGGAGGTAGATGTGTTAGAGACAATGAAATTGGCTCAGAGTAGAGCATGGTTCATGGCTCTTGTACATAGGCCCACTACGAGTCGCAAGTGACTCGATGGAACAAACTAACAGACCAAAATATGCAACAGTCACAGAAGATGACAGTTTTTTAAAACTTTTCATTCTAAGAAGTATATTGTAGACTCATGCACACTTTGGAGTTTGTTGTTGTGTCCCAGTGAGTTGGAAACAATGCATAATTGACACGCTGGCAAGTGTTCAGAGAAAAGAAATCGCCCAGGAGAGGAGATTGCCTATCCTTTTTCCACAGAACAGCTGATGGATTCAAACCTCATACCTTTGGATTGGCTGTACAATTCTTTACCAGTAATGCAGTGTATCATTGAGGCAAGTAAGACTCATAGAGACCCTGTGAAGAACAGATCTGAATCATCAGATCTGTTCCACCCTCACAATTTCTGATACACTTATGCCCATTACTACAGCCACTCTGTCAATCCTCATGTTTGAAGGTCTTTCTCTCTTTCACTATCCCTTCACCTTTCCAAGCATGATGAATGGTTTCTTCTAGCAACATGCTCAAAGTATGTGAGAAGTATTATCTATGTTTCCAAGGAGCACTTTGACTGCACTTGTCAAAGACCTACTATCTGTTCATTTTGACAGCCCATAGAACAGTTTCTCCAATATTACTCAAAGACATCAATTCTTCTTCTATTATTTTTATTCATCATCCACCTCTCAGATATATAGGTCTCAAATGCATATGAAGTGATGAAATAAAATATGGCTTGAATCAAGTATACCTTAGTCCTCAAATTGATATCATTGCTCTTCAATAAGTTGAAGTAGTCCCTGACTGCAGCTTTTTCAAGTGAAATTCACTTCCTAATTCCCTGACTGCTAGTACTAAGCTTCCTGATTGTGGAGCTAGGTAAGAATAGCATATAAGTAAGAAAGGAAATATATTGATTGTGGATCCAAAAAACAATAGAAGATAAAATTTGGAGGAAAAGGAGTAAAATATAAGAAAAAATAGAAATATCAAAAGAAGATGCAGGAGGCAGCACAGTAAAATTTTTTCTCCTTTATTTTTTAAGTTGTTTTTGTTGTTGTTATGTGCCATTGAATCGTCTGTGACTAACAGAGAGCTGGACTTAATAAAGAATACTTTTCATGATAAAAAAGCATTAAGAGATCTCATGCATTATCTCTGACCTCCATTTTAAATTTTTACTCTACAAGAAAATTCAAGACTTTAGCCTGATTGAAAATGTCTTTTTTATTTCAAGAAAGCACGTGAAGAATTATAGAACCTCACAAATATCACACTATTAAAGACAGAATACGTTCCTAAAAATTTCACTTTTAAGTTCTTTCTTAGGCTGCATGTGGGTTGAGGTAAGAACAAAGCTAAATTTTTTCAAATATCACATGAAACCAAAACATTAAAAATACACAAAACATACCTTTAAAATAAAAATGTACATTCCACAGACAGATATCCATAGTAAACTTCTGTCTTCCTGTATCCTGTGGCCCTGCCTGCATCAATGTTACCTTCTTGTAGTGCTTATGGAATTAATCCACATTAACTTTATTTATGACTTAAATAATTTTGCTAAATTAAAAAAAATCTTTTTACTTAATGTAGAACTTCTTTCAGGCAGACATGGATATGAGTTTTATCTGTATCTCCATATCCCTTTAGATTCTATGAGCTGGTTTTTCAACTTCTAGTCATAATATATCGAATTATTATGAATATAGTCCCCAAAATTGAATGTTAGTCTTATATCAATATTAAATAAAGTTTAAAGTGGGTATATATCTGAACCCAGATCTTTTGGGTTGGAGACAGTTGATTAATAAAATGTAAAGGCAGATGCATGGCGTCCACATTTAAAGCACTTGAGGACAGCTTTCTCATGATTTTCAATGCACTTTAAGTACATTTTCTTGCAGGATCTTTTCTTAGCTTCTCACCCACTTGGGTTGTGAGCATGTGTGTCTAAAATTGCAATTGATAACTAAAAACACAATGTCAGAGATTCTTTCACCACTCTGCTTTATGCTTCCATTTAAAAATTGTATTACATTTCTGCTAATAAAAGCCTTTCTAAGGATTCTATATCACTCTTTTGCAAAGCACATTCACATCCTTCAATGAAAGTTGCTATTATCAGAGCAAATGTACTCTTACTATTTATTTATTACAACAGCTCTCATGACTGCTTACCCAGGCAAACACTAGAAATATCTAACTCATTACCACTACATAAAATAGCATGGGGTATTTTCAGAATGAAAGAGATCAGAGCATGACAAATTCCAAAGCTGCTTGTGCCCCTGTTTCTAAAGTAAAGGATTGCTACTCAACAAGCTTTAGTAACTTTAACTGCACGAGAGGATGTATTAGATTCTTAGTGGAAAAATTGTGTAGCCAAAATCTTATTGGAAATACCTGTTAGTCTGTTACCTTTTTTTCACTTAGGGTCTGAATAACCTTGGACATTCTCAGGCTGTCTGATGAAAGAACACTGAGCCAGATGGATTCAGAAATGAAAATGTACACTGACTTATTCAGCTGGAAGTTGATCTCAGTTGCTATTTAAACCTACTGCTTAAGTATCAGCATAAATGTTGCATTCCTTATGGAGGTTCAAGGGGCTGACATTGGGGTCAAAATGTCCTTACCCAGTCTGTTACTAATGTGGGCTTTACAATGTTTATGTACAGCTGTTGTATTGACCCCATTTTTGTTTTTTAAAGTGACACATTTGAGAATCTGACAGTTAAAACCAAGCATTTGCTCAGATAGCACCTTGTGCTTTGAGGTAATAAGTCCATGATGATAATGGTATTTGTCACATTCTGAGCAGCTGTTCTCATGAGAGTGGAAGTGACTACCCTCTTACACACCCAGCTACTACTTGGAATCCAGGTTTGTATTTGGCTGCCTTGGCAACAGCACAGCAATAACAACCATAATGGCGATGTCAATCCAAGGACATTTTTGGATGAAGGAGGAGCTCTGACTCCCAACAAAAAGAGGCAGAAGAAAAACAGTATGCTAAATTAGCAGAGGCGAAAGACATTCATAACATTGTTTCTATAGAGAAAGAAAGTCTAGAATACTTATTATGATAGTTGTGATATAAAACAAACTTTTAAAAATGGACTACTTTTTTGTATGTAAAATTATTAAGTTTTTTGTGGAAAATATTACGGGGGACTAGATCTTCGCAATTTTTTCTGTTATTGTTCTGAAATGAAACTCTAAAGGATACACTCTTCATTAATTTTGACTAACTTAATCAATATGCTCATCCACACAAGCAGTCAGATTTAAAAAGGGATAAAAATGAAAATAGAGAAAATCTATAGCTTAGCCTTTGTATGGTTTGATTTACCTTCACGGGATTCACCATAGTATGTTGCATGTTCCTGTTTACTGTCTAGTCAGAACGGACTCACAGCTGAACCCCCAGTGCATTTTCAGAGGCACTTTTAATCACACAGGAGAGATTGCCCATCTTTTTCTTACAGAGTGCCTGGTGGATTTGAACTGCATGCCTTTGGGATTGCAGCACAACTCCTTTCCACCAGGCCACTAGAGCTCCCTCGTACATAGAGCAAGAATATTTTCTGTGTTAGTTTAAGTAGTCGTTAGACATTTTGCAAAATATCCTTATTCTTTCTCTTTCAACCATACACTAATGTTTCATTTCTTGTATTCATATGATACAAAATAATTGTTAATGTACATGGTGTGTTTTTTGATGATGCGAAGGTCATTTCAAGTCCTCATAACTTAACTTTGAATAATAAAATGTGAGCGGGGTGACAGTTGCACTTCAAGATGGAAATCTTTAAGGAAAATTCAATTAATGATATTAGTCTTTTTTACTATTAAGGTAAATAGTGACACTTGAAATGACAATGATTTTGAATAAGTAATTAGAAGAGATGTAGCAGAGATCCTAGTTGTCCTGTGACGGACACATAGTAATTTCTTAAGAGTTGACTGCTACTCACAGCAACACTACGAACAACAGAACAAAAGCTGGTTGTGTCCTGCATCATCTACAAGATCTCCAATATATTCAACCGCATTGATGTCGTCACTCTGTTAGTTCATCCTATTGAAAAACTTCCTTTTTGCAATGAACATTTTACCTAGATCTTTTCCTAATATCTGGCCTATACTTACAACATAGACAAAATACATGATATGATGTTTTATCCGTTCTGTTTGAAAAAATATCTCTTGATTTATGTGCAGGTTTTGCATAAGTATAATTGCATATTCTGGAATTGTCATTTGTAGTGTCATTGACTTATTGTTCAATGTAGATTTCCAATCGATATACTTGGACTTTTACCACATAACTAAGTGGGAACACAAAAAATGAGTATATAGAATGATCATTAAGTGATTGCTCCATGTTTCTCATCCCACCCTACTTAAAATGAGTAGATTTAGAATGATGAACAATCTCCTACTGTGCAATTAATGACCTCTGAAAAGCTGCTGGAAAGTCAGCTATGGGTAGGTTCTGACTTGCTGGGACACAACAACAACAACAACATCAGATGTTTAGCCCAGATTTTTCATGTGACCTTAATAATGATATTTCTCATTCCACTATCTCTTCTGAATTCAGCTTGAATTTCTAACATTTCCAGTCATGTTTTTATACTATTCAGCAACATTTTATTTACTGATATTAATGATAACCATTCACTAATTTCTGCACTCTGTTACTCTGGAACAATTACGGATCTATTTAGTGAGACAGATAGCTGTCTTCCAAATTTCTTACCAGAGTTCACTGTGAACAACTCTGAAGCTACACTTGCTTTGTGAAGCACCTCAATTTGTATTCTATCAATTCCTAGAACTTTGTTTCTTGCCAATACCTTCAACATAGCTTGGATTTCTTACTCCAGTACCATTGAATTTTGATCATATGTAACTTCTTAAAATGATTCAGAAGTAACTAATTTTTCTTGGTACAGTGACTCTGCAATTTTTACATCTACATTTGAACATTCCTGCATCATTCAAAATTTTACCCATATAACATTCAGTTTTGAATCTTGGCACTTGCACTTGTTTTTCTGTTCTTGAAACTTGAGAAATGCTGAGAATGTTCTTTGATTTTATTTTTCTAATTCTATTTCCATATTTTGTTGTAGTACTTTGTCTTCTCAAGTTGCAAGTAATAGGAATGAGAAATACACCTTTGTTGAACTGTTGTTGTTTTTGTGTACCATTGAGTCAGAACTAATCCAGATCTGACAGTTCAGTGCGTTTTCAGAGTTAATAAATTGCTCAAGTAGATATTGTTGATCAATCTCCTGCAGAAGAACTGGCGGATTTGAACTACATATCTTTACATTGGTGGTTGTTGTTGTTATGTGCCGTCAAGTCGCTTGCGAATCATAGTGACCTTATGTACAACATCCCTAAACTCTGCTCTGTATTGTGCCAATTGCACTGTCTCTGACACACCCACCCTGATTACCCCAATCACTGAATCAATCCACCTCATAGGGGGCCTTCCCCTTCTGCATTGTCCCTCCACCCTCCCAAGTATGATGTCCCTCTCCAAGGACCTGTCCCTCCTTGCAACATGTCCAAAGTATGTTAGACGGAGCCTTAGAATCCTTGCCTCCAAGGAGCAACTCGATTTGACCCTTTCCAGGAAGAATCTGTTTGTTTTCCTAGCAGTCCATGGTACCCTCAAACTCTTCTCCAGCACCAAAGCTCAAAGGCATCAATTCTCCTTCTATCCTCCTTAGTCATTGTCCAACTCTCTGATGCATAACTAGTGATTGCAAAGACCATGGCCTGTATCAGGCTCACCTTAGTCTCCAAAGAGACACCATTGCTCTTCAGTACCCTGGAGAGGTCCCTAACAGCAGACTTTCCCATGGCAATACATCTTCTAATTTCCTGGATGCTGGTGCTGAGAGTGTTGACTGTGGAGCCAAGCAAACTGAAGCTGTGTACAATCTCAATCTCTTCACCATCCATGCTGATGCTGCCAATTGGCCCAGTGGTGAGAATCTTTGTCTTCTTGACATTGAGCCTCAATCCATATTGGAGGCTGCAGTCCTTGAACCTCTGCAGCAAGTGCTTTGGGTCCTTCTCAGTTTCAGCAAACAGGGTTGTGTCATCCGCATAACGCAGATTGTTGATAGATCTTCCACCAATCTTGACCCCACATTTCTCCTCATAGAGCCCAGCCTCCCGGATGATCTGTTCTGCATATAGATTGAAAAGGTATGGAGATAGGATACATTCCTGGTGTATGCCCTTCCCAATTTTGAACCATGCAGTGTTTCCTTGCTCTGTTCTGATGACTGCCTCTTGGTCCAAGTATAGGTTTCGCATTAGCATGATCAAGTGTTCTGGGATTCCCATTCTTCTCAGAGTCAGCCACAGTTTGTTATGATCCACACAGTCAAATGCCTTTGCATAATCAATGAAAAAAAGATATACATTTCTCTGGTATTCCCTGCTTTCAGCCAAGATCCCACCTAGTGCATTTTGGAGTATTTATTTCAGCATTTTCTAATCATCCTTATTATAACCTTCAGAAGCACAGAAGCAAATGAAAATACCAAGGCTTGAATTAGTGGCATCTTAACCTTTCAAGGGACATTTTTGCTCTTTACGCCAATTTGAAAAGATTCTTCACAGCAGATTTTCCCAACATAATACATCTTTTGATTTGTTGACTAAAATTACCATGAATATTATCTGTGTATTTAATAAAATGAAGTTCACAACTTCAATATTTTCTCCATCTATCATGATGTTACCTATTGGTCCTGTGGTGAGGATGTTTTTTTCCTTGATGTTGAGTTGTATTCTATATTGAAAGAAAGCTTTGACCTTCTTCAGTAAGTACTTCATGTTCTCATCATCACTTTCTGGAAACAATAATATATTGTCTGCTTAGCATGAGTTGTTGATGAGATTTCCTCCAATTCTGATATTACGTTTTTCTTTTTAGATTATTTGCTCAGTACAAAAATTAAATCGCTATGGTAAAAGGATACAATCCAGAGACACATCTCTGGCAATTTTAAATCAAGCTTCTTCATAGTTCATGTGTAGGTCCCACAGCAGCACATTTAATTATTCCTGTACTTCTCAATGTTATTCTTAATTTATTATGATAAAGCCAGTAAAACATATAGTAATGAAATCTTTGCATAGTAAATAAAATACAAGTAAACATCATTCTGTTATTATCTGGTTTTATTCAAGACTTATGTGGCACCAGCAATGATATTCTCTCATTCTACAAACTCTTCTGAATCCAGCTTGACTTTTTAGCAGTTACTTATCCAGTACTCTTTCAAATAGTCTTCACCAAGATTTCATTTATGTGTGATATTAATGATACTTGGTCCTTCTGAATTGTAATGTTGGAAAAGAACAATTAAACTATATGGGCTGCCAAAAGAAGTAGCAAATTAGTGTTGGATGAAATGTATCCAGAGCCCTCATTGGTATAAAAAAAAAGTAAGTCTTTATCTCATGGGTTTTGAACATATACTTTTAGAGACACAAATCCGGAAAAAAAGAGATAAATTCCTTAGAAAGGTGAAGGGTCAGTGAAGAAAATGGACACTCTCAACAAGGTAGCCTGACACAGAGAAGACTGAAGTTGGAGCAGGATCAGTCAGGGCTTCAATGTTTTGTACATAATGTCACTATGAATCAGAGCTAACATTTTGGTACCTAACAATATCTCAGTATTATCTGACCTTTCCTGAGTACTTGAATAGTGTGATTTATAGAATCTTAAACGCTTTAATCTTTCTGCAGAATAAAGTGCTGTAATAAAAGCAAAACCTTATTCATTTTGTACACCATTTCTGTGTTGGCTAGCTATTAAGGTACAATGATGTGGTTGTGATTGCCGTCGACTCAAGCACAACTCATAACCATCCTATGAACAAAAGATCTAAAGCCTTTCTGTAACTAACCATTTGTCCAAGTTCAGTTTCCAGAGGTGTGTGGTTTAGGAACCGGTACAATATGTTGTTGTTAAGTGCCATCAAGTCGTAGACCACTCATAGCGACCTTATGAACGAAAGTCCTCAACACTTGTGTGACTTTCATCCTCTCTCCAGGTTCATGGGTTCTTTGGAGGCAAGCTGTTATGGAAGTGGATGCCACTCCTGCTTCCAAGCTTGTTTTAATTGGGGAGTCCCACCAAACACTGTTCACCATGGTAACCGTTATTACATTTGACACATCAGTGTCACAGTGTTCCACTTCACAGCAACCAAAAGTTACCTTTGTACGGCAAGTGGACACTTCAGGGCTATATGACCTAGAAGAATGTTTGACCAAAAACAATTAGAAAATAAGCCCTTGGGCACTATCATATTTTACCATTCCGGCTTGCCCAAATGCTGCTGAACTCTGTACATTTGATTTTAAATCAAATGATACTCTTCTAAAAGAAACTAAACTCTGCACTTTAACTCATACAGATGAACTTTTTTGTCATCAAATGTTACCTTGTAACCAAGTCAATGCCTTATGAAATAATACCACTTATCAGCCAGTCCTTTTATGTTGTCTTTTTCCTCATGCTCTTCCTTTTTCATTATATTATTTTTCTTCACTTCTGCTCTATTCTCTTGTTTAACAATAGGAGACAGGATTCTCTCCACATTATATAACAGATTTTTGCAAAATATTTGTGTTATAGTTTCCACGGTAATTTAAACTGTTTCTATCATAAATTGATATGTTGGGCTGTTTCTGCCGTAAATAGAAGGTGAGTCAGATGTAATCCTTGCTAAGTAATATCAGTTCCATTGGGCATTCTCATCTTCAGAGAACATGTGAAGCATTTATAATATTTGGAAATTTAGGTAAAAAATCCCAGACATATAAAATTAGAGTAGTCCTCCTGTGTTTTCCCATTGATTTCTTATATTACCTCAAAATAACAATTTAAGTGGAGTTTGGAAGAAGTTAAAGACATTGAATATACACGTGTGTGTGTGTGTGTGTGTGTGTGTGTGTGTGTGTGTTTGTGTGTGTGTGCACGCTCATGTATATAATGAAATGCTTAAGTAAAAAAAAATAATCACTAAAAAATTGACACTTACTTATATTTAACGTTTAACAACGAGCATAGTTATATGTCCGTACTCTTTCTTCTACATGATGACGATA
>NW_006399793.1:4126778-4128274 GCF_000299155.1 Elephantulus edwardii
GGCAGCATCTAAGAAAAATTAGATATTGCTTATGGATAGGAAGGTTTAACACTGTGAAAATGTCATCGGAGTTCAAATGGCCTAATTCTTTGGGGTTGTACTGCTAATTCAAAGGCCACATAACTCTACTGGTTCATATCCACCAGGGATTCCACAGGACAGAGATAGAAAATCTCTTCCTGTGCAATTTATAACCTCAGAAAAGAATTGGAAGATGACCAATGAGACAGTTCTGATACAATGGCAATGGAAGAGAAAGCCAGATCCAAATGTATGAATACAATCCAATCTTCATCCAGAATTCATCATCTTTCTTTGTTCTAATGTATCTTAGAGTGAGTTAACAACTTGTAGCTGAGACTCCAGCAGGTTTTCAGAAAAAAGTAGATTTATATGGGAGGACATTTCACATCTGTTCCCCCAGAGCAACTGATAGAGCCAAACTATAGTCCTTTGAGTTGGCAGCACAACTCCTTAAAACTAAGTCATCAGAAATCCCTTCATCATTTTTTAGAAAGATTAAAAAACAAACACAAAGGAGATTAATTAGAACTGGTTTTGACAAGCACTGTGGCAATGAGACAATTAAAACAGACATTTAAGGGGGGAAAAAAAGAGAGAAGAATGAACTGGGCGGGGGTCAGGGGTAGAGAAAATAGTGCAACAGTGAATGAATGAAAATCCAAAATCTTTGTAAATGTTCATTAAAATTAATAACATAAAAAAATAAATAAAAACAAATAAACCAAAAAAACCCAACCAAACCAGACCAAACAAACCAATACTAATTGTCAACTTTATAGGCAAAAGAAGATGAATCTAGATATACAAATTACTACTAAAGAAGAATAAAGCAAGAGACCTTCCTCTTCCATGTTTTAAAACTCATCATATTACTATAGAAGTCATAGGAGACTTCTACTGGTACAATGGTACACATTGACCAGTAGAACAGAATTGAGAAGCTAGAAGTAAATCCTTCCACTCTTGGACAGTTGATTTTGAATGAAGGGCTAAAATTTATTGAATGGAAAGAAATAGTCCCTTTACCAAATGACACTGGCGTAACTAGATATGAGTTTGCATGAACATAAAACAGGATCCATACACCACACTATGTACAAAATATAACAAAAGATGAATCCAAGACCTACATATAAAACCTATATATAAAATCATAAAGATCACCAAAGAAAATAAATGTAGAAAACTATTTTTTATTCTTCTTTGGTTTAATGTCAATTCCAGAGACATCATGTACAATAGATTGAAATCTGACCAGATTCTGCATGATCTTTAAAATATCCACTGTCATTAAGTTCATTGTTACAGCTAATATTTGGACCTTTACTGTACATCATAATAATTCAAATTTACAAATACCAGAAGATAAATTAGATAACTGGGACCTCAAATAACCCCCAACACTTTTATACATCAGAAATTTCTCCAAAAAGAGTAAAAAAGTATCCTGATGATTGTTGTTGTTGTTGTTA
>NW_006399793.1:4131499-4148644 GCF_000299155.1 Elephantulus edwardii
CTAACTGCAGGTTTTCCCAGTGCAGTGCATCTCCTTATTTCCTGACAGCTGATATCAAGGGTATTAATTGTAGATTCATGCAGCATGAAATGTTGACAGTTTCAATTCTTTTCCATCCATCTTGATGTTGATTATTGGTCCAGAGGCAAGAATCTTTGTTTTCTTGACATTGAGATGCAATCTATACTGAAGGTTTCATTCATTGATCCTCTGAAACAAGTGTTTCATGTCTTCCTCACTTTCATCAAGCAAGTTTGTACCACATGCATAACACAGGATACTGATGACTCTCTCTCTAATCCTACTGCCAAATTACTCTTCATAGAGAACAAAAGCTGGATAAGCCATCTACTTTTTAAAAAAAAAATATACTGACTTATTTTAAAAGTTTCAATACATTGCTTTTCACACTAACTCTTTCCCATTTTGTTCATCCCCATTGTATTGTGCAACCTTATGTCTAACATCCCACTCCTGTGCCCAACCTCACCCCTCTGCTTCTACCCTCCCGCCGATCCTCATACTCATACTACAATAATGTTTTTATACAGTATTTGTCCTTTTAGGACTGAGTTCACTCAGCATAATGTTCTTAAGTCCCTCCCAAGTTAGGTAGTAAATACAAAATCATTGTTCCTGTGTGCTGTGTAGTATTTGATATTATGAATGTATGACCACTTCTGAATGCATTCATTTGTGGTTGGATATCTGGGCTGTTTCCATGTTCTTGCAATGGTGAATAACACCACTATTAATATTGGTGTACCAGTCTCCATTGGAGATTCAGTTCTCACTCCTCGGGGTTTATTCCAAGCAATATAATAAGCTGGGTCATATGGAATTTATGTGTTCAATTTTTTTAAAAAAGCATCAAAATGTCTTCTAGAGTGGTTGCAGGATAAAAGATCAATATCTAAAAGTCAGTGGGATTCCTCTACACTAACAAAGAGAACTTAGAGAAGGAAATCAAGAAAGCAATACCATTTATAATTGCCATCCACAAATTGAAATAATTGGGAGTGAACCCAACTAGAGATGTAAAATACATATACAGAGAAAATTACAGAACATATCTGCAAGACACAAGAAAAGACATAAAGAAATGGGGAAATGTGCCCTGTTCATGAATAGAAAAAATCAATATTGTGACTTAAAACCACACAAAAGCAATCTACATGTTCAATGCCATCCCAATACAGATACCAAATACATTTTTCAAGGAGATTTAAAGGGAAATTGTAAAGTTTATTTGGAGAGGCAAGAGACCCCATATATGCATAAACACTTCTGAGAAACAAAAATAAAGTGGGAGGCATAGCACTCACTGACCTCAAAACCTACTACACAGTGGTAGTAACCAAAACAGCCTGGTACGTGCACAATGACAGGCACACAGACAAATAGAATGGAATTGAGAACCCAGAAATAGACCTAGCTATCTCATCCTGGAGAGGGTTAAACTGGGCTGTTCCTTGGAGGCAAGAATTCTGAGGCTTTGTCTGACATACTTTGGGCATGTTGTAAGGAGAGACCAGTCCTTGGAGAGGGATATCATGCTTGGGAGGGTGGAGGGATAGCACAGGAGGGGAAGACACTCAATGAGGTCAGTGACTGGGGTATTAGGGGTTGGTGTGTCAGAGACAGTGTGATTGACACAGGACAGAACAGGGTTTGGGGATGTTGTACACAGGGTCACTATGAGTTGTCAGCGTCTTGACGGCATATAACAAAGGCCACAACATCTATGGTTAACTGATATTACATCTATCAAATGTGGAAATTACAACCTCTTCAACAAATGGTGCTAGCAAAACTGAACTGCTATCTGCATCTACTTCTTAAATAACAGGCCTTTGAAAAGTTGATGGATATTTAGGGAATGAGGTTAGTTATAGTCATGTAGTGATATATCCCAGATTGGAAGTCAGCTGAAATGAGGAAACACAAAACTAAGCATTGTTTAATAACCAGAACATGGAATGAATGTAGTTTGAATGTTGGAAAACTAGAAATTAGTAAGAATAAAAAGGAACACATCAACATTGGCATACTAGGTATTAGTGAGATGAAATGCACCAGCTTTATTCACTTTAAATCACATAATCATATGGTATACTATACAGGGAATGAAAAAGAGAACAATGGTGTTGCACTCATAGTCAAAGAGTCAATTTCAAGTTCTACCCTGAAATACAATGCTGTGAGTGATAGGATAATATCCATATATATACAAAGAAGACTTATTGACAAGACTATTCTTCAAATATATGCTTCTACATCTGGAGCCAAAGAGGAAGATATTTAGAATTTTTACCAGGTCCAGCAGTTCAAAATTGACCAAATATGTAATCAAGATGTGTTAATGATAATTGATGACTGTAATGCAAAAGTGGGAAGAAGGAATAGTAGTTAGAAAGTGGGCTTAGAGATAGAATTGAGGCCAGAAATAGAAAGATTCAATTTTGTATTTACAATGATCTATTCATTGCAAATGCCTGCTTTAGAAGACACAAACAATGAATTTACATATGGATCTCACTTGATGACTGCATAGGAGCCAGATTGTCTAATCTGTGGAAGAAATCATTGGAGAAACTCAATATAGGCAGTCAAAACTAGACTAGGGGTGGGTCAGATTATCAATTACACATATGCAAGTTAAAATTGAGGATAAAAAAATCTAAAGTTCACAGAAACCGCGATATGATCATGAATCAATTCCATACGAATGTCAGGATCATTTTAGGAATAGGTTTGAGTCTTTGAACACAAATGATCGAAGATCAGATGAGTATTGGGGACGATATAAAATATATCATCCATGAAGAAAGCAAAAGGTTATTACAAAAACAGAGGAGAAGGAAAAAAAAAAATAGAAATGGATGTCAGAAGAAACTCTAAAATTGCACTGAATTCTCAAGAAGCCATAACAAAAGGAAAACATGCTGAAATAAAAGAGCCAAACAGAAGATTTCAAGTGGCAACTCAAGAGGACAAATCAAAGTATTATAATGCAAAGTTCAGAGAGCTGGAATTTGAGAATAAAAAGGGAAGAACTTGCTCTGCATTTCTCAAGCTGAGAGAACTGAAAATCAAATTTAATCTTGGATCCCCAAGATTAAAGATGTCGTGGGTAATATACTGAATGACCAGAATGCATCAGAAGAAGATGGAGAAAACACATGGAATCACTGTACCAGACATAACTGATTTACACAGAAAAATGATAATGAAGAAAGAAGGGGAAACTGCATTGAAGACACTGATAAAAACGAAAGTCCCAGGAATCAACAGGATACCAGTTGACTTGTTTTTATCAACAGATGCAGACTTTCATGCACTCACCAGTTTACTCAAGGAAATTTGGAGGGCAGATGTCTAACAAAAAGATAGGAAGAGATCCTTATTTATTCCAAAAAGCATGATCCAACTACATGTGGAAACTATTGAACAATATCATTAATATCACAAGCAAGTGAAATACTGCTGAAGATCATTAAACAACAGTACATAGATCAGGAACTGCCAGAAGGTCAAGCAGGATTTAGAAGGTGCCGTTGCACCAGGGACAACATTGGTGATGTCAGATGGATCCTGGCTGAAAGTAAAGAATACCAGAAGGATGTCTATTTGTGCTTTATTGACAATGTAAAGTAATTTGACTGTGTGGATCACAAAAGTTGTGGCTGACATTGAGAAGAATGGGAGTCCCAGAGCACTTAATTGTGCTCATGTGGTACCTTCACCTGGACCAAGGGACTGTTGTGTAAACAGAACAGGGAACACTGAATGGTTTAAAATATGGAAGGGAGTATTTCAGGGTCATGGTCTTTTCTCTATACCGATTCAATTTGTATGCTGAACGAATTACCCAAGAAGCTCAACTCAATGAAGAGGAATGTGGCATAAGGATTGGAGGGAGATTCATATAATGGATGCACATATAAAATTTATAGAAAATATCAGTATTTCAGCAACAAAAAGACAAATAATCCAATTATTAAATGACCAGAAGAAATGGAGAGATCATTCAGTAAAGAAGATATACAGACATTCAATAAACATATGAAAACAATGCTCATGCACTCTGGTGGCCTAGGGGTACGAAACTGTGCGGGAATCCCAAAGACACTCGGTTCCCATCCACCAGTATCAACATGTGAGAAGGATGGGTAATCTTCCCCCATGTGATTATTGCCTCTGAAAATCTGCTGGAGGCTCTGCTATGGGTCAGTTCCAACTTCATGTTACTTAAAACAATAATGACAATAAGCATATGAAATAATACACATGGTCATGAAATATTCATGGCATTAGAGAGACTCAACTCTAGGAAACAATGAGATATCATCTTATTTCAATAATAATAGCATAGTTTAAAAAGGCAGTAGATGCTGATGAGGAGTTGAAGAGATTTAAACTCTCCTACTGCTGGTAAAACTGTAAAATATAGTGCAACTACTACAGAAAACACTTTCCAAAAAGGTGAATGTAGAAATAACATATGACCCAGTAATCCTACTGTTAGATACATATCTGAAAGAAATAAGAGCTGTGACATGAATAGATATATGTACACTAATATATGCTTAGAATATAGAAGGCCTGAGAAAATGAGGGAGATATTTAATAAGTGATGTAACACAATGGCTACACGAAAAGGTCAAATGCATCAAAGATTGTGAGGACGATGCAGAAATAAACAGTAATAATTGGCCAGGTTTGCTCCACCCAGGGGGCTGTGATCCTTTGGCCAGAGAGCATGGTGCTGTGTATGGGGGAGTTGTGTTGTGTTGTGGCGGTCTCTGGAGAAAGGCGACTCTGCCTCCAGGAGCGGCCCTCAGGCCAGTCTTTCATTGTTTTTGTTCAGACATTCCTCTAGGTTGTATAGCCCTGGTGTACAAGTTGCCGTTGCTTGTGGTTGCTGTGAGGCTGAACCCTGTGACACGGATGTGTCAAATGCATTAATGGTTGGCTATCCAATGCAGACAAAGAGTGGGGTGGAGCTCCCCGATTAAACAAGCGTGGAAGGAAGAGTGGCATCTACTTCCATAATAGATTGCCTCCAGAAACCTTATGAACCTGGAGAGAGGATGAAAGGCACCCAAGCATCAAGGACTCTCCTTCATAGGGTCGCTATGAGTCGCCTGCGATGCGATGGCACTTAACACCAGCAACAACATACATAATTTCACTATGGTTTGGAACTGACTCAATAACAACATCAGCATTTTCTCTATGGTGTTATTCACTATCATCAAAGATGGAAATCATTTAAGGGCTCAATAATGAGTGAATAGAGAAATAAACCTTGGGCAATTCAATAAATACCAAACAATGCTAAGGAATAATCAACCCTTGAAATATCTTATAATAGAAATAAGTATTTAAGACATTATGCTGAGTGAAATAATCACAAAGGGAAAAGTGCTGGATGTGAGTATCATTAGGAAAAGTAAAGAAAAAGCTTACATACAGAAAGACAAGTCTTTGGTAGTTACAAATACATGACATACTTTAAGCCTAGAAGTGAACCCACCTTATATTCTATCGCCAGGACAATCTTTCAGCCACATCATAGACAGACTTCTAAAGACCAGACATAGATTTGATTCTCAGAACAATCAACCCTAAAAGACCAAAGCATAACATTTGTCCTAAAACAAGTTCAGAACATAGGAAGAATTGAAAAAAAAAGACAAAAGGAAATGGAGAGTGCAGTACATAAATGCAAAGAGTACTCTTACATTGAGGGTATTGCAACCAAATTGTATAAACTTTTTAAACTATAGATTGTGGAGCTAATTTTCATTGAAACTTTCAACAAGACCATAATAAAAAGTTATAAAAATCCAAATGTCATATTTCTATTTCTGATGAGAAGTATTGCTACATGGTATTAGCCTAAAATTAGCCTTTCTTTTCTTTTTTTTTTTTCCATTAAAGTTAACCCCCTCTAATCTCCAGCTACCTTAGCTTCAAACACATCAACAAGCTTGCAAATCATCAACAGCTGTGGGAACAGGATAAGAGAAAAAGTGCTTCCCACACTGGTCAGGAAGACCTGAGGTGAACAAGACTTGAGAGAGATGAGAGCAAGACCCTGGTGAGAGCAATATATTAAGTATTACTGGTGAGAGCAATACTCTGGTGGTGGAGAGGCTGTAGCTTTACTGTGGAGAAACTGTGGCAAGGTGTGAGTAGAGAAGGCCTGAGATAAGGGCCACAGTTAAAGATTTTTGCTGTGTTTGCCAAATAATTAAGGAGAAGCTGACTTAGAGCTGCTCTGAGCCAAACCGTGCTGGAAAATTTGGATTTGACTGCTGAACTGAAGCCAGAGCCTAGACTAATTGAGGAATTGTGTCTGGGAACTTGGACTAAAATCTGAACTTGTACTGAGTGATATTCTTTGCCTCCTCCACTCTCCAACTTACTTCCCTAATAAACTCAATTCTCAATACTACATCTGTGAGTCTGTGAGTAAGCAGTAGATAAACAAATCTCTTGAGGCTGGTAGGGCTCTGCAGGCACCATGGGACTTGGCTACTTCCTCTGTCTGCTCTCTTTTCTATAGTATTGAGGGGCTGTGTCATTCTCACTCCCTTTGGCCCTTTCGGAAAGATACTCAGTCCTGTGCCTCTAAGGGTCATTTTCTTCTCTTTAGACAGGCCCCTTTGTTGCTGTTATTATGAGCTCTCCAGTCAAACACAATTTATAGAGACCCTATGACTAACAGATCTGAACCCTGTCCTATCTTTTTTTTTTTAACAAACTTGGATGCACCCTGGGTGCATCTTTTTTTTTCTTCTTTTTTTTATTAATTTTAATAGACATTTACAGAAGTTTTGGATTTCCATTCATTCATTGCCGCACTTTTCTCCCTGCCCACCAGTTCACTCCCCTATCCAAAAAGAAAAAAGAAAAAAAATTCCTTCATTAGTATACAATTCCCTCATTGGTATCTTAAACTATCTCCATCATTGCTGACGTATTTGAGCCCATTGCTGCAGTCACTGTGTAATTCCACTGGGTTGAGAATCTTCCTCTCTTCTTTCATCAACCGTCCGTGTCTCCAAACATGATGCCATTTCTATTGTTAGCCTTTTCTAACAATAAGCCTAAAGTATATGAAATGAAGCTTAGTCATCTTTGCCTCCAAGGAGCACTTTGACTGTAATTTTCCAAAGATAATTCTCTTTATACATTTGGCAGTTCATGGGATATTCAGCACTTGTCTCCAACACAACAACTCATAGACATGAACCCTTCTTCTCTCACCTTTCTTTATTATCCAGCCGTCAGATACACAACAAATGATTAAAAAGATCATAGTCTGAAATAGGAGCACCTTAGTCTTCAAACTGACATCATCGTTTCTTAATAATTTGGAGAGGTTCCTGGCAGCTTACTTGCCAGATGCAATGTGTGTCCTAATCTCCTTACTGCTGGTATCGAGGATGTTAATTGTGGATCCACGTAAGATGAAATTGTTGGTAATTTCAATCTTCTCTTCAGCAATAATAATGTTGCTTATCGGTCTAGTGGTGAGGATTTTTGTTTTCTTGATGTTGAGATATAATTTATATTGAAAGCTATAATCTTTGATCTTAAGATTTCACCCTTACCATTAAAAATGTTAATATTCTAGGAAACATTGTGGCACACTATAATTCTTTACAGAAAGTTAGGTTTTTTTCATTTCCAGATAACAGATTTTGTATGAAACTGGTTTTGCACCAACATACTCAATTTTCAATTTTACATACATTATGTATTAATGTAGATAAATTATCTATAATTATATTATCTATAATTTTTTCAATTATAGATAGGTGAGTCTTTTTATTAATGTTTTTTGTCATTCATATACATAGTGTTTCATGCATGTATGTTGTGTTTTATACAGTCTTTAATTTAATTTTATTTACTTTAATTATATTGTGGATTTTTCACCATTACAATGATAAAGATTAAAGAATCTTTATAAAATTTTTAAAAGATACATATAAGTATCTTGCCATAAGAGTAAATAATTAAAATGAATACCATT
The DNA here is from genome assembly GCF_000299155.1 of Elephantulus edwardii. Classification (NCBI taxonomy): domain Eukaryota; kingdom Metazoa; phylum Chordata; class Mammalia; order Macroscelidea; family Macroscelididae; genus Elephantulus; species Elephantulus edwardii. The sequence continues at coordinate 4,139,550 of NW_006399793.1, forward strand.
AGCTAATATCTCCTCATATTTAACATTAGTCTTAATTTCAAAATTATTTTATTTAGACAGTTTATCTCAATAGCATAACGATTTCTTAATTTAAAATTATTCAAATTCATTTATCCATTGTCACATTTGAAAAGGAATTTCGATGATGCTTTGCTGAAAATTAAAATTCTCCTATTATCCAAATCTTGTGTAATTATAAAATAATTTTGTTATAACAATATCAAAACTCTAAATATTGGAAAAGATCCCATTCTATATAGATATTGTGTCTTCTGTGAGTCTACAGATAAAATATGACTTGAGAAAAACGTATTAATGGAACTATAACATTAATATATTCTTAAGAACTCATGATAATCAAGGACCTCATCAGGGGATTTTTAAAACAGAACTCCCTCCCAGAGTTAACCACTTTGCAGGTTGAGAATCTATATTAAGTAGAGTATTGACTTTTATACTTAAAAATCCCAAAAGATTTCTGATGGTTCCAGAAAATGGCTGAGTAGTCATCAATATGGTGACTTAAATTGATCATGAGCAATGAGACAGGAAGAAATGAAGGACTATACAATCTCTGAGTACCTTCTATTGACCATTTATTTTGTGTACACATGTTATTATGTTTAATATCTATAGTTAGAGCCTTGTGCATGGGCAGTTGTTAAAGATCAGCAATTTGAACCTACATGCTGTTCTGTGGGGAAAAGATGAAGCAGTCTGCTCCTGTATAGATTATAGCCTTGAAAATCTATGGAGCAGTTCTATCTGATCTGTAGGATTGCTGAATTAAAGCAACTCACAGACAATGGCTTTGGTGTTTCGTGTTTTTTGGTTGATATCTATAATAATTTCACGAAGAAGCAATTCTTTTAATGCCCTAATCACATAAGTCATTTTATCTATTATCTTTACCTGTAGAGTATGCGGCTTTGCTCTTATAATCTTCCCAAATCAGATACCAGATGTATCCTTAATTCTAGCCTCGTGCTTTTCAGAGGATGCTGTGCCTTTTCTTTTCTAATTTGTACCAAAACTTTTGATGAATTTCCACTTATGTTTATAATTCTGACTATGATTTTGATCTCCACATTTTCTAAACATTAGAGTAAGACCTTTCTGATGTACTTTGTTCCTCTTTTAAGATTTGTTACAAAATTCTAATTAACAGATTGAACAACAAATGAACCCACTGAACTCCCACTAGAGTTTTTTTAAGGGAGAAAATAGTCTTTTAAAAAACCCCTGTGAACACAGTTAAGACACACACTGATGAACACTTAGTTCTTAATGAAATTCATCACCACCCCCTAAATTCAGTTCCTTCTTCCCCACTTCACTGCCTCGGCCCTTCTACCATAAATAATAAAAAAAAAATTTATAACATCAGTTTTAATTGTATTTATAATATGATACACATTTTTAAAAGAGGGTTTGTAAAACCAGAAGCCTTAATTTGTGTTTCCCATTGATTAGAATGATCATTTCTTAGATGTCTGGTCTCCATTTTGTTACATCAATTAGGTATCATATTATGTGTGAGCCGTCTCAGTTTTAGGATGTTTTTATTATTCTTTTCGTTCAATAAATTATAAAATCTAATTTGATAAATCTTTCTGTAGCAAGAACTTTTAAGAAAAGAGGGGTTTTTTTTCAGCAAATAAACTCTTGATAGCTAGAGAGAGATGGAAAGCACACTAGAGAAAAATTATGGCTTAAGATAAAGCAATATAAAGAAAGTGGATGGGGTTTTTTTTCTCTTTTGTGTAAAATATTTGACAAGTAGTATTCAATCATTTTGTAGCTTCATTCTTACAAGGTAGCCTTTTATTCTGCACATAGTATATGTATAAGAACATAGAAGCATTTGCTTAGATATAATTTCTGATTTCAGAGGGAAAAATGCCTAACAATTTTTACGTAAGTAAGGTTTATGCCTTAGAAATGATAGGGATATCTTATCTTCTATTCAGTTAACAGGTTTTAGCTGTTTTCAGAATACTTATGAGTAGCTCAGAAATTCATATAAGTTCGTGTAATTCACACAGCATCTGTTGTGAAAAAGTAAAGTGATAATTTACATCCAATTAAAATATTTCCCATTAGATAAAAATGCTTTAATAAATGAACAAATTTATATAAGGAAAAAAACTTTGATTGGTAGTAAAGCAAGTCAATTTTATATATCTATATCATCCAAGTAATTAGAGATTGGTCAATTCACAAAGGAATGACTCCTAACTGTTATGTGAAATTTTACTCCTTTGAATATATTTTTTAAAAAATAAAACAAATAAACATAAATCGATGTGGCCGCATTACTTATGCATATATTTTCATTAAAAGCTTTCTTATTAAAAGGTTAAAAAAATAATCTACAAAATTTTTATATACATAAAAAATTGGTAATTTCAGAATAACTTCCATAACAGAAGTGAGAATTTCATAATAACTTCTTACACATAATCACCTTTCTCTTTTAAATATTTGGCAGTCATACTAAATGGGAATATGTGCAACTTGGGCTTTGGAACTTAGAGGCCTTTTAAAATTTCATTTTCTCAAATCAGAATTATTTACCTTTAAAAATAAGCTTATGTCTGATTTGGAAAGCACTCATGCAAATAAATTTTGTAAGGGCAGATTCCAATGATAAATTATAAAATAGTCTTAAGAAAAATCAGGGAGTCAAGTAAAAAGAAAGTTGGTGTGTCTTGCTATTTTTTTTTCTTTTTTTATACTTTAAATATTTTTAGGCCTCTTTACCACTGCTGTTGGGTCATTTCTCTTAGCTCTACTAAAGAGCCTTTGTCAGTCTGGGGGAGGCAGCCATGTGTCCATGAATGCTTATTTAGTACGCCTAGGACAGATGGCCTAGAATTGCTGAAGAAGACCTTAAGATATATTTAAAAGAGGAAAGGGAAAGAAACAATGAGGGAGGAAATAAACTAGAGAAGAGACAAATTTGTGGCCAAGAAAAGTATGCACACATTTACACACAGACATACCCAAAAGACAGACTACAAAACCCTTAAGTAGGGCTTAATTTTTCAATATATTTCCCTTTTCTGTAGAAACTTTAGCTTCCATTATTTTTCATTTGTTGTCTTTTCTTATTTTCTTGCAGAAACCTGCAACTAAAGCCAAAACTGCTTTGAGATTAGTCAGTTCTGACAGATAATAGACCCTTTGCTTCCTTTAGAAATTACACTTGAAAACTGAAGTTTGAATTGCAAAAGTTCATGGATTTACTGAAATAAATCTCAATAAATAGAATTTTTTTTTACCCTGTAAGAGTTAATAACACTGTTTCTCATTTCAATCAACTTAATTGTTTTTAGGATTTTTTTAAAAATTGCTGTTGTTTTAAGACAGCACATAGGATTCCCCAATCAGAACCTTATGAAGCATCCTCTAGGTGCACTAGAGACAGGAATGAAAGGTGGGAGGGGCATGGAGAGCTCTGGAACCATCAGAGAATAAAGCTCAGATATTCAAACAGACAAACTTAGCGAGAAGCTATGAAACTGCACATCAACAAAAGGAATCAGTGGATCAGGAGATCTTTTAATTTTGATTTTTTTTCCCTTTGCAAGATGTCAAATTAACATTTTACTTTCCCCTTAGATTAATTCTTCTTCAATCCTTTTCTGACCATGCCAGGTAACAGAGGACTGTCATTCCAATTGCCAAGTTTTGTATTGCTCCTAAAATGAACATTAGATTCCAAATTTCTTCCTATTGCTTTCTGAGTTGTCATGGTTATCAAGTGACACCTTCTCTAAATTCTTTCTCATTTTAACTCTTTTTCCATAAACAGGCTGTTTGAAAATCAAGAGCAAGAGGGGGAAAAAAGACATTAAATTTGGGTTCTAAAAGAAGCAAACGAGACAAGAAATTCAAGAAGTAAAAAGGAAAAAAAGACATACTTTGTTAGCTACATTTGAAATTTTGAAAGTTCTTATGCTGATAGATGCACTAAATGTCATTAAGTATAAGAAGTCTGAAAAATACCTGTCATATATAATAGCTTTCTGAACTGCCTCTTAGTAACTTGGTACCTACTAAGTCTGTGGCTCCTTCACATTGTGGTTCTAGGTATTCAGCAACTCCCCCTCTCAGCCACCACCTACAATGACACAGGCAGCATGGATGGTGGGTGGGTCATTCTAAAGTAAATATGGAGTTGCTTTTTTATTCTGTGTTTTGTTTTGTTTTTTATATGAGCACCTTTAAAAATAGAATGACAAGAAGGTTTATAAACATTGCCTTTGAAAATGTACAATACTTTTGTCTTACAAAACATCTGTTACTCAGACTGGTATTTTGAACACTGAGTACCTCAGAAAACTCTTCAGAAGGTGTGTTGGGTGGTGTCTTTCTGTGGCCTTGGCTCCAGGGGAGGTCAGCCTGACTCCTCAGTCTGTTGGCTCAGCAATTTCCCCGTGGTCAGCCCGTCTTGCCATAATCACATGCTGGCGCCCCAAGCCTGTTTCTTAACTGTACTTTGTACTTTCTAATGAAAGCATCCCAAAATATCCCCAACCACTCAAATTCTGGAGCAGCCATGACCTCAGACTGGACTGCTGGACATACTAAACTTGTTCAGACAGAACAATTACACAGAATGATTAGTGAAGTCTTCTCTTTCTCTTTGATATTTTTTGTCACAATGAGGTTGATTTTGTTGTTGTTGTTATTGTTAGGTGTCTTCCAGTTGATTTCAACCCGTAGGAGCTCAGTATACAACGGAAAGACAGGTTATATTGCTATATTATGTTTCAGTCTCTTGTTGCGGTCACTACATCAGTCTATCTCTTTGAGGATCTTCGGTTCCCAACCCCAATCCCTTGTCCCAGTCTTGTACATTAGCAAGCACAGTGGCCTTTTCCAGGGACTTGTCCCCTCTGAGAACATGTCTAAACTACTAGAAATGAAGTCTTGCTGTCCTCACTTAAGAAGAATTCTGGAATTACTTTCTCCAAGACAGATTTGTTTGTTCTTCTGGCAGTCTTTTCAGTATTCTTGGCCAACATCATAATTCAAATGCATCTTTCTTCCTGGGTCTTCTTTATTCATTGTCTAGCTTCTGTATGCATATGTAGACAATTGAAAATATTTGAGTCAGGCACACCTTAGACCTCAATGTTAAAACTTTGTTCTATAAAATATTGTAAAGGTATCTTTTGCAGAAGATTTACCCAATATACCATATCTTGGGATTTCATGAGTGCTACTTCCATAGGTATTGATTATGGCTCTAAATAAACTTAAATCTCTGACAGTTTCAAAGTGTACTAATTTAGCATGATGTTGCTTGGTGGTTCACTCTGAGAACTTAGTTTCCTTTATGCTGAGGTATAATTTTCATTAAAGGATGTAGTCTTTGAATTTCATCAGTTAGTGATCCTGGTCCTCTTTGTGGAGCTTGGCTGTGTCATTTGTAAGGTGTTAAAGAGTCTTTCTTCAATCCTAATGCTGCATTCTTTATATAGTACATTTTTTTCCAAATTATTCGCTCAGCATCTGGATTTAAGCATACCTGTCCTGAATTAAATGAGACAATATGCATTTGTTCTGTTTAAATGACTACTTGATCTCTGTACTGGTTCCACATAAGCAAAATTGAGACTTCTTCAACTCTCATTATTGTGTTATGTGACGTATAATTTCCTAAGATCTAGACAATTGATTGACTTTGCTTATTCAATAAAGCATGTAATAAGCTTTCTGCTTTCAGCAAAAATCCATTTGACATTAATAATGATATCCCTTGCTCCATGACACCTCTAAATAAATTTTTAATTTCTGGTAATTTGTTGTTGCTATCCTGCTAATACTTCAGCAAAATTTTTTGTGTGACATTTTTTATTTGTATAATTATTTTCTTGAATAATTCCATATATGCATTGACTATTTATGTTATTATGCAAATATTTTCAACGAATAGGCCATTGGTCTTGCAAAATTCTACTATTCAGTCTCCAAATTCAATTCTATCACCAAAGATCTATTTTCCAACTTTTGGTTGTTATTTGTTTCCAACTTGGTCACGTACTTGATTACTGTCAGACTGTAGAAGTTGGTAAAATTTTTCAAGGTCTTCATCTTTGACATTAATAATTGATCCTAAATTCAAATAATAATCAAACTGACCAGTTACCATTGTGTAATACAGATGTTATCCTATGACTGAGAGTTGTACATCAGAAGATATTTTGGATTCTTTTTAATGAATGTGAGGCTGTTACTAAGTGATTTTTCAGTTAATTGTGTGGTTTTCTGATTCAAAACGACCAGTTCTATCAAAACTCAAATTCAAAACTGACTAATAACTGACCTCCACTGTGTTTCCAAATCTGTAAATCACTTTGAATGAGACTGTTCATATTGGTAGATTCAAAGCACCAGAAAGCAGGGCTGTTTCATAAGCAATGTGACTTCCTGCAGGATAAATGATCAGAATCCTTTTATTTAGCTAATAGTGTCTAGGATATTCAAGTGTTAAATTTAATTTTTTACAATTTCCAATCTCCATAGATTCATATTTCATAATTTCCACACTCTATTAATAAATGGATATTTCCTCTTTCTCCCTTATTTGAGTCAAACGACATTAGCAAATATAGATCCCTAAAGCTTTACTTCATCCAACTTATTCAAGCCAGCTTTACTTTGGGGTGATAACTCTTATTCAGTCCTTTCCCCCCCACTGGCTTCCAAATTGAAGGACTTGTCTTCCTGCATTATATTAACATTCTGCTACTCTTTATAGGATTTTCCTCGATCTCTCTCTCTCTCTCTCCATCTCTCTATGTCTCTGTCTCTATATCTATCTATCTATCTATCTATCTGCTAGTTTCAGGTACTTTTTTTTAGTTTGCCAACATCTGGAAAGTGCAATGAAACATGATTGACCTACTGTCCACTGTGACTGACCTGTTTCTATTTCTGTGTTGGCACAGCTTCCAGCTTAAAGTAATGAATACAACAAAGAATAACATCTGATAATTAAAAGATAGAGTAAACAAATAATGATGAGGATGTGGAATGGATGAAACTCTTCTACACTTCTAGTTGTTGCTGTTGCTATATGCCATTGAGTCGCTTTCAACTCATTGTGATCCTATGTACAAGAGGTCTAAACACTGTTCTACCGTGTGCCAACCTAGACATCTCAAATGCACTCATTTCCACCACTCCAGTCACAGAATTAATCCATTTCATCCAAGGTCTTTCTCTCCTTCGCTGCCCCTCCACTCTGCCAAACATGATGTCCCTCGCCAAGGACTAGTCCCTCCTTGCAACATGCCCAAAATATGTCAGACGAAGCTTCAGAATCCTTGACTCCAGGGAACACTCTGGGTTCACCCTCTCTAGGACAAACCTGTTTGTTCTCCTAGCAGTCCATGGTATATTCAACACTCTTCTCCAGCACCACAGCTCAAAGGCATCAATTCTCTTTCTATAATCCCTATTCACTGTCCAACTCTCTGATGCATAGCACGTAATTGTGAAGACAATAGCCCGGATCAGGCATGCCTTAGTCTCTAGCCCGATGTCATTACTCTTCAGTACTCTTGAGAGGTCCCTCACAGCTGACTTTCCCAGTGCAATTCATCTCTTGATTTACTGGCTGCTGTTACCAAGAGTGTTGACTGTGGAGCCAAGTAAACTAAAACTGTTAACTATAACAATCTCTTCACCATCCATACTGATGCTGCCAGTTAGCCCCGTGGTGAAAATCTTTGTTTTCTTGATGTTGAGTTTCAATCCTTATAGGAGGCTGCAGTCCTTGACCTTCTTCAGCAAGCACTTCAGGTCCTCCTCACTTTCAGCAAGCAGGGTTGTGACATGCACATAATGCAGGTTGTTGATGACTCTTCCACCAATCCTGATGCCACATTCCTCCTTTTACAGCCCAGCATCTCAGATGATCTTTTCTGCATACAGATTGAAAAGGTATAGAGACAGAATACATCCCTGATGGACCCCCTTCTTGATTTTGAACCATGTAGATTTCTGAACACTTCTAGTACAAGTATAAAATGGTGCAGCTACTATAAAAAGGAGTTTGGTGTTTCTTCATAAAGTTAAAAATGAAGACACCATTTGACTATGGTGGCTTTGTGCTAAGAAGCTGTGCTGCAATTCCAAAGAGATGTGGTTTGGATCCACCAGCTGCTCTGAGTGAGAAAAATGGACAATCTCCTCCCATGCAATTCTCTGCCTCTGAAAATCTGCTGAAGGATCAGCTCTGGTTCAGTTCTAACTTGACAGTACTAAAAAAAGAACAACAAAAACAATATTCCACTATTAGGTATATATTCTAAAGAAAAATTACTTAGACACAAACGGATATATGTACATCCATATTTATTGCAGCATTATTCATAATGACAAAGAGATGTAAAGAATCTAAGTTCTCAACAATGAATGAATGGATGGATTAATTATGGCACATTAGGACAATGGAGTATTATGCAACATTGAAAAAGAATGAATTCTTGAAACACTACATAACATGGATGAATTTAGAGAACAATATGCTAAGTGAAATAAGCCACAAAAGGACAAAAAATTGTATAAGACTACTGAATTTAAAAAGGTATATTTTTTATCTATGTAGAATCATTCTAGTATGGCTACCAGGAAGAAGAAAAAAGGGGGAGTGAGCAGAAAATTAATAAAAAGATAATAAGCACTTATCAAGATAGGTAAAGGAAATATTATGCAATGACAGAATGATCAGACATTGTAGTTATTGTAATTAATGTTATAAAATAAAATGTGCATGAGTAATTGCTTAAAAACCAGTATACTATGCGAGCTTTCACTAAGATGAGAATATTATACAAAAGGGCGTAAAATACATTACATTTGAAAGTTCTTTGAAGAAATGTGCTTGCAACCTCTAAAAAAGGAAAAGTTTCTGGATACTTTAAATGATTGCTGTTGTTATTAGGTTTTCCCAAGTCAACTATCATTTATAGTGATACTATGAACAACAGATTGACACCTTCTCCTATCCTTTGCCATTGTCATGTTCTTCACCATGTTCAAGCTCATTGCTATAGTCACTGTGTCAATCTACCTCA
>NW_006399793.1:4150604-4156261 GCF_000299155.1 Elephantulus edwardii
CTGCCTTTTGAAATCTTCTATTCAAGTCTTTAGTATCTTGAATTCTTTCCTGTGCTTTGGCTTCTCTGCACTCCAGTGCAATTTTCAGAGTATCTTCTGACATTCATTTTGGTCTTCTCTTCCTCTTCTGTCTTTGCAATGTCCTGATGTAGCATTCAGAATTTTAACTAAATTAGGAAAGATCTGTGTTAAGCTGATGGTGGCAAACAAACATATGCTGTTGGACTGTGTAATAATTCAAGAACTTATTCAAGACCTTTGAGGAGAATAAATCAAATTGGAAATGTCACTTCACATGAAAGTTCAACGGAAATAGTTCACAAGTTAACAAAACAAAAAGAAAACAAAACCCCTTTATTTAAACTCAACAGGTTCTTCTTTTGTGTTTCCATCATTCCAAGCATTTTGTTTAAGCAAATAATGTAACTTGAAGTCTTATTAAATAGGACTTGACCAGGAAAAAGAAACAGACACATTTTACAGTGTGATAAAGAAGTGAGAAAAGGAAAAGGGGGAGGAAAAAGCTTTAAAGCCCTAGAGAGTATTATTGATGTTGTGTCATATTTTATATGTTTTGAAAGCATTGAAGTCTCTTCAAAATAATACAGATACATAGCACAATTCATTCAACCTGATGCTTAAGCAACCCTTCTGCACTTTGATATTAACTAGAGCTTTTCGTGAATTTGGTTTTGGTGCCATAGAGTTAACTATAACTCCTAGCAACACCATGAACAACAGATGGAAAACCTTTCCCCTTCTGTGCCATTGTGATGATCTCCTTTGTGCTCAAATCCATTGTTGTCGTCACTGTGTCACTTCATGTCTTTGATGGTCTTCCTCTCTTTCCCTAATCTTCTACTTTTCCTAGTCTGATATGTTTTTCCAAGGACTGGTCCCTTCTCCTGAGTGCATGCCAAAAGTACCTGAGACAAAACTTCACCATCCTTACCTCCAATGAGCACTCTGATTGGGCTTCCTCCAGCAGAGATTTGCTCTTTTGCCAGTCTATGTAATATTCAATATACGTATTCAACACCAAGATTCACAGACGTCAATTTTTCTTTCATCTTCTATACTTATGGTTCAACTTTCAAGGGAAATAATAGATTTCTTTTGAAAAGGTAAAAATAGGGACCAGGAAACAAAAATGTTTCAGAATTATTTTATTTTAGTGGAAAGCATTACTTCTTATATAAGAGAGTGACTTCTTGTAAGTATGTATTACAAAATGCAATTGAATGAGAAGAGAAAAAAATAATCTCTCATTGGAAAGCTTTATTGTCTAAGATACACCTAGTCTTAAGTATTTGAGAAAGAAAACACATTAGAATGATATACAGCCAGTAACTAACAAGACACTAATAGAAATTCTTTTAACCTGTTTAAATAAAGAGACCCCAAAATCATACCTCTAGTACCTGTTTGGTCACTTTAAATCAGACAATCACATGGTATATTATGCTAGAATGGAAAACAAAAGAAGAATCGTCATTCATTTATAGATAGCAAGACAATTTCAGGTTCTATCTTAAAGTACAATGTTGTGAATGATAGGATATTATCCATATGCAAACAAGGAAGACCTGCTAATGTGACTATTATTCAAATATATATGCAACAACAGTTAAAGCCAAAGGGAAAGAAATTAAAGATTTTATTATCAAATTTTAAAGTCTGAAATTGAACAAATTTGAAATAAAGATTTGTTAATGATAATCAGTGACTGGAACACAAACGTTGGAAACAATGGAGAAGGAAGGATACTAGGCAAGTACAGATTTGGTGACAGAAATGAGGCTGGACATAGAAGGACAGTATTTTGTACTTTCAAAGTTACGCATATATGCTTTATAAAAAACACAAATGGCTACTTTATACATGGATCTCACAAATAAATGGTATAGAAATTAGATTGACTACATCAGACAGCTGGACAATGACTAGGGATGATAGAAGGAGTATTGATGCCTTTGAGCTGTGGTATTGGAGAAGAGTACTGAATATACCATGGTCTGTTAAGAGAACAAACAAGTTCATCCTGGAGAAGGTGAAGCCAGGCTGCTCCTTGGAGGCAAGGATTCTGAAGTTTCATCTGACATACTTTGGACCTGTTGCAAGGTGGGATCAGTCCTTGGAGAGGGATGTCATGCTTGGGAGGCATGAGGGACAGTGCAGGAGAGTAAGACCCTTGATAAGATGGATTGATTCAGTCACTGGGGTAATGGGGATAAGTATGTCAGAGACAATAACAGTGGCAAGAGATAGAGCAGGGTTTAGGGCTGTTGTATATGGGGTCATTATGAGTTGCAGGCGACTCGAGAGCACATGACAACAACAACAACATCTTGGTAGGAATTGTTGTCGAAGCTCAAATGAGCAGTCAAAACCAGGTCAGGTGCTGACTGTGAATCAAATCATCAAATATTTATGTTCAAGTTAAAATTAAGGCTATAGAATATCAAAACAAGTCCATGAAAACCTGGTTGACTAGGGACAAGAAACTGTGCTGCAATCCTGAAGGTACACAGTTTAAGGTTACCAGCTGCTTCATGGGAGAAGCATGGGCAATCTCCACTTGTGTGATTGTCTCTGAAAACCTGCAGGAGGGTCAGCTATGGGTTAGTCCCAATTCGACTGTACACAGAAAGAACCATGAGACCCAAAAGAGAATCTTGAGTAAATCTACCTGAATTTTTAAAACATTTAAGAATAAGGTTAAAACACTGATCACCAGTGGGCAAAGACCAGTTAAGTTCTGGGATGAAATCAAGAATATAATCCATGAAGAGAACAAAGTGTCACTACAAAGATAGAGATGAAATAAAAAACAGAAATGGATATCACAAGAAACCCTAAAAATTACACTAGAGCATCAAAAAGGTAAACCTAAGTGAAAAGAGCTTGAAGTAAAAGTGATGAACAGAAGATTTTAAAGGACAGCTAGAGAAGACAAAGCAAACTATTGTAACAGAATATGCAGAGACCTAGAATTGGAGAATACAAAGGAATGTTGAATACACATTCAACATTTCACAACCCGAAAGAACTAAATAAACAATTCAAGCCTTGCGTTGCAATACTGAGAAATCATACAGGCAAAATCTTGAATCATCCAGGTAACATCAAAAGAAAATGGAGTAAATACACAGAATCATTGTACCAAAAAGAACTGGCCAACACTGAAATAGTTGAGGAAATACCATATGATCAAGAATTAATGATAAAGAAGGGAAGAAGCTCAAGCTACACTGAGGCATTGACAAAAAATAAGGCCTCAGGAATTAGTGGAATAACAATTGACAAGTTTCAAATGACAAATTCAGTCATAGACATGCTCACAAGTCTATGCCAGGAAATTTGGAGACTAACTGCCTAGCTAACTGACTGGAAGAGATCCATATTTGTTCCTCTTGCCATGAAAGATAATCCATAAGGATGTGGAAATTATCAAACAATATATCAATATCACACGCAAGCAAAATACTGCTAATATCCTGTCAAAGACGACTAAAACAGTATGTAGACAAGGAATTGCCAGAAGTTCAAGCTGGATTCAAAATAAGTTATGGAATGAGGCATATTATTGCTGATGTCAGATGGATCCTAGAGCAAAGAATACCAGAAGAATGTCTATTTATGCTTTATTGACTATGCGAAGGCATTTGACTGTGTGGATCATAGCATGTTATGGCTAACATTAAGAAGAATGGGAACTCTAGAAACTTAATTGTGTTCTTGCTAACTCTTTGCTTAGAACAAAAAGAGCAAGGGTATGTTACATGGTTTAAAATTAAGAAAGGAGTTCATCAAAGTAGTATTCTTTCCCAAACCTATTCAGTACGTATGTTGTTGTTGTTATGTGCCGTTGAGTGGTTTGCGACTCATAGCGACCCTATGTACAACAACGCTAAACTGTGCCAATCTCATTGCCTCTGACATATCCATCCCAATTACCCCAGTCACTGAATCAATCCACCTCATAGAGGGTCTTCCCCTCCTGCGCTTTCCCTCCACTCTGCCCAGCATGATGTCCCTCTCTAAAGACCTGTCTCTCTTTACAACATGTCCAAAGTATGTCAGACGAAGCCCCAGAATCCTTACCTCCAAGGAACAGCCTGCTTTAACCCTCTCTAGGATGAATCTATTTGTTTTCTTGGCAGTCCATGGTACATTCAATACTCTTCTCCAGCACCACAGCTCAAAGTACGTATGCTGAACAAAAATTATTTGAGAAGTTGGGTTCTATGAAGAGGAATGTGGCATCAGAATTGGAAGAAGACTCATTAGTTTCCTTTGATGTGCAGAAGAAACAATCTTGCTTCTTACAAGCTAGGAAATTTTTAAATACTTTCTGTTACCTTCAATACGGATTGCATCTCAACATCAAGAAAACAAAAACACCCACCACTGGATCAATATGCCACATCAAGTTAGACAGAAAAAAGTTTGAAACTGTCAATGACTTCATCTTACTTAGATTCACATTAAATACACTTGATCCAGCAGTCAAGAGATCAGGAATTTATCTCACCTGGGAAAGATTATAGTCAAGGACCTCTCCAAATTACTGAAGAGTGATGATATTACTTTGAGGACTAAGATGCACCTGATTAAGACTATGTGAAAGCTGAACAATAAATAAAGATGATAGAAGATGCTTTGAGTTGTAGTCTTAGAGAAGAGTACTGAATATTCCACGGACTGCCAAAAGAACAAACATATATGTCTGGGAGAAGGTGAAACCAGATTACTCCTTCAAAGCAAGGAGGAGAAGCTTCATCTCATGGATACTGTGGACATGTTGCTAGGAAGGCTATTCCTTGGAGAAGGACATCATTCTTGTCGAGCATGATGGTGGAGGTATGGTGGGTGAAAGGTGGAGGGACTACAGAGGACAGAACGAACTTCAACAGGGTGAATTGACACGGTGATTGTAGCAATAGATTGGAGTGTGTTAGAGATTGTGAGTCTAGCACAAATAAGGATAGAGTTCAGGTTTATTGTTTATAGTGTCGCTATGAGACATACTTGACTAGACAGCACCTAATAAATAATAATTACCTACTTAAAAACGGGAAATCCCAATATATTATATCATGTGGGAGAGTTTAGAAAGCTTTATGCTAGGGAGCTCTGGTGGCCTAGTGGCAAAAAGTTGTGCTGTAATCCCGAAGGCACAAGGTTTGTATCCACCAGATCCTCAGCTGGAGGAGGGGTAATCTCCTCTGGTGCCAGTCAGATCCTACTCGATGGTACACAACAAGTGGAGGGGGGAAAAAGATGTAAAAAGCATTATGCTGAGTACAATAACTCAGTCTCATAAGGACAAATATTATAGAAGACTATTATTGCAAAAATAAAAGGATAGATTGTAAAATGTATGTAAAAGTCCATAGGGGAAAGGGGATGGGGGCTATGGGAAGAGTGTGGGGAGGTGGATTTCACTAGAATAAGTGTTAAGTGAGTGTTTAGAGGGAGTGAAGGAATTAGGAAAGATCCAATTGGGACTTGAAAACCTGAACATAAATCAATGATGATTAGTTATATAAAATACAGTGTATAGGTATGCTCATATGAAACACAATGTGAATAAAAGTGTGTAAAGCACAAAGTGCATGAATGAAACCGTGTATGCAAAAAATTTCTATGCAAAA
>NW_006399793.1:4157136-4161572 GCF_000299155.1 Elephantulus edwardii
AATATACTTATATGTGTGTATTTATTATCTATTTAAATTCAACATACTTTTAATACAGTTCTCCTTTTACAAAGCTCTGAGGAGGGGGGTTCTTTTCTCTAATTACATAAAACAGACAATCAGATGCTTAATGTTGAAATGACCACTTTATAGAAGTCAGTCTATGGGATTTAGTGACTAAATGTCAATTAACTTCTATCCAACTTGCGTTGCAACTATATTAGAACTGTTAAACTTATTATTTGACATTTCTCATTTTTATTCTACTCCGTGCATGGTGTATCACATTCAAATTCCATGTCTACAAACACTCCTGGGGTTTCAAGTTGTGGATTTCTGTTTGCCCTTACTGAGATATTACTTACTGCTCAAGGATGACAGTCTTTGAACCTGATATATAGGGCTGTCATTACATTCTCAGATATCTGGGTATTGAATCAAACTTCTACTACCCACAGTGCATAAAACCAAATTCAAATCAAGAAACTGTGGTGTGGGTGGTGGAGGTGACTGCTCTAGCACCACACAGGAAGCTTTACCGGAAGGTATCAACTGAAAGGAAACACACACGGACATGTCCTGTCACCCATACTGAAACCTCCTGCAGCCGACCAAGGCCTTTTGTGGGATCTCCGAAGCATGGCCACCCACAGCAGCTATCACAGTAACTAGTTTCTCTTCTTTCATTAAATAAATGCTAACTATAGACTTTTGTGATATGTTCTTTACTAAGAACTTATTCCCCAAACATTTTAAATGACTGTCTTTCCTTACAAAGCTGTGATATATTTTTTTACTAATAAAAATTCTGAGACAGTTTGTTCTTTACAGTTTTGAAATTGTATGATCTTTCATAAAATGAAAGGAAAGAAAATATAAGCTGTATTATGTAAATTGTTTTAAGTAGCTTCATTTTACATCTCTAAACATAAAACAAATAAACCTCTTCTTTTTTCCTTATTGTTGTTGTGTACTATTGAATTGAAACCAACATATAGCTGACCCTCCAGCAGGTTTTCAGAAGCAGTTAATCGCACGGTAGGAGATTGCTCAATCTTCTAGGAGCAGCTGGTGGATTCATAGCAAACACCTTGGGGATTGCAGCTAAGCTTCTTTTCACTAGGCCACCAGTGCTCCCTCTATTTTCTTACATAAGTTATTAAATTACAAAAGGAACCTTAATTTTTTTTTATTAATTGGTAGTTAATGGAAAACAGTTTGTCTCTTGACAAAACCAATTACTTAAATCAACTTTTACATTTTTATTGTCTGTTCATTGAATAAACAGTATTCACAGGTATGGTCCAACATTCATTAATTGAACTATAATATCATTACAAACTTAATGTGTTCACATTCTAGCAATGTTTTCTTATTTATTACATCATTTTGTAAGTCAGTATGTTATTATTCATAACATATAAATGTACAGCCATGGAAATCAAATTAGTTATTAATTTTTAATGCAAACATAGAAGTATGGTTAGAAAACAAAGATCTAGAACACTACATTACATTAATTTACTGGCAAAATTTCTTCCCTAAACTAAAACTTGCTTCCTTCTTTTGGCAACATCATAATTAATTAATCAGTCCTGAAAAATAATGGCAAAAAATGAAAAATTTTCTTAGTAGTAATTTAAATATTTTCTTTTACATTGATTCAAAGGATATTTGTTGAGATATAATCTATAATATTTGAACATATTTACAGAGCCAGATAACTTGCTTGCTGGCCAGATTCTTGGGAAAAATATATTTTAAAAAATTTCGTTCTGAATACAAAGTTGTTCTTGACATATAAGGAAGGAATGTTAGTGAGTAATATATTGTCAAGTGTAGTATTTAAGTTAAAAACAAAGTTTGTGCTTATGTGTGTGTATATATGTATGAACCTATGAAAGTTCTGGCAGTGAGTAGCAAAGAAGACTTTAATGAAGTTGACACTGTGATGTTCTTTTGAGAAGAGAGCATTGAAATAAGTGGGAAAGATAGATTGGCCTAATAATCATACAAAGGAAGTGATATTACTAATGTATCATTAATTTAAGAATTGTAATATTGTTATTATGTGCCTTTGAGTCTCTTGTGACTCATACTGACTCTATGAACAATACCCCTAAACCCTCCCTGCTCTACCCCTTGCCAATCTTATTGTCTCTGACACATCTATCCCCATTAGCCGAGTGACTGAATCTATCCTTCTTATAGAGGGTCTTCCCCTCCTGCACTGTCCCTCCACCCTCCCAAGCAGGACGTCCCTCTCCAAGGACTGATCCCACCATGTAATAAATACCATTTCTCCATAATAGTACAAACTGTTTAAGGGGACTCGGGCACAATTTGGTTATAGGAAACCTATAAGTCTAGATAAAACTTTGTGTTTTGTGTGATAAACAGTTAAGGACCACTAAAAAAACTAAAATGAGAGAAAATGGTAGCTTAAAATGATAACCTTGGAGCCAGCTATGAGTAAGTAAAACAGAATGATAAGAAGTAAGAATGTCACTTAGAGCATGAATGATACACTGTGGATAAAGCAAAATAATGCTCAAATTAGATAAATTTCAATAGAAATGAAATAGAAATAATAGGTGTAAAAGAAATAGCAAAGGATCAAAGGTATGATACTGTAAGAATAGGTGCATGTTGGAGAACATAGAGAAACAAAGGAGAATCTGGTAGAAAAGGTAGCCAAATAAAGCTGTAGTATTTACAATTTTTTAACTGTCGTTAGTAAAAACATTTCATGTCTTCCCTCAGCTCTCACTCTGAGTCTCAATCAGATTTCATTCTTTCAAGTTTTTCCTACATTTGGATTCCTAATTATGACTTATGGTGAGTCTTATGTAGGGAGCTGGGAAGTTAATATTAAGGTAAATATTTGGATAGCACTCTTTTGGAGCTTGGAAAAAATTTTTGCAAGTAAGTGAAAAAGCAAGTCTTGAGGGAAAGGAATCAGGACATTCTGAGGTACCTAGATTCACATTTGTAGAAGTAGCAAAACAGTAGAGAAATCATAATAAGAACTATTGGATAGAGGAGAACGTAGGGAGAAAGTGATTAATTTTATAAAACACAATGAACGAGAATGATTTTTTGAAACAGAATGTGAATTAAGGAAGCACAATGTATATGAATTTTGTAAGCAAACCAATATAAAATAATTTTTTTAAAAAGTTGAACACAAGAGGAAAGGAGAATTAATCATAAAATCCCAATTACTTCAGAGAGATTAATAGAGTTTGAGAATAAACAAAATAACAGAAAGCAATTCAGTTAGAGAAGATACATTTTAAGAGAGTTACATCAAAGGTGACAATTAAAAAATCCATGAAAGCTAAGCTGACTTGAGTGGAGTGAAACTAAGTGATCACTAATCATGTAGTGAAGCACTGATAGATAGGATGAATGAAGCTGGCTAAAGTGAAAATGCAAAGAGTGGCAAAAGGGTGGAATTTATGACAGAATAGTAAATGTGTATTGCACTCCATTGGTATAATCTAGGGGATTTATTATGAACGAAATCCAATTTGGTTTTATAATGGATTTTAAGAAAAGCTAGGCTGTGGTTGTTGGGTTGACTTTTATCCACAGTGATTCTACAAGACAGAATAGAGTTATTTAAGAGTTTCCGAGTCTCTAAAACTTTCTACCATGAGGTTACCATATACCCAATGGAACACCTCCTGGGTGTGCATCAACAACCCTGAAGTTAACAGTCAAACACCAGATATTCTAGAAAATAACATATACCCAAAGCCAATAATTGTACTCTGACTCATAGTGACCCTCTATTGAGTTTCTAAGGTTGCAAATCTTAACAGGGCTGATGTCCTATCTTTCTGTTGGGGAACATATAGAGACCAGAACTGCTGACCTCTAAATTAGCAATCTGACTCAACACAATATAATGCTGGAGGTGGCTATGTAAGATATAGAGTTAATAAAACCTAAAGTTGACAGAACACTTGATCGCGCTAATGCGAAACCTATACTTGGACCAGGAGGCAGTCGTCAGAACAAAGCAAGAGAACACTGCATGGTTCAAAATTGGGAAGGGAGTACGCCAGGGATGCATCCTATCTCCATACCTTTTCAACCTATGTGAAGAACAGATTATCCGGGAGGCTGGGCTCTATGAGGAGAAATGTGGGGTCAAGATTGGTGGAAGATCTATCAACAATCTGCAGTATGCAGATGACACAACACTGCTTGCTGAAACTGAAGAGGACCTGAAGCACCTGCTGCAGAGGGTCAAGGACTGCAGCCTCCAATACGGATTGAGGCTCAGTGTCAAGAAGACAAAGATTCTCACCACTGGACCAACTGACAGCATCTGGATGGATGGTGAAGAGATTGAGATTGTACACAGCTTTAGTTTGCTTAGCTCCACAGTCAACACTCTTGGCACCAGTAGCCAGGAAATTAAAAGG
>NW_006399793.1:4161672-4169761 GCF_000299155.1 Elephantulus edwardii
GGCACAAGGTTCAAGGCCATCAGCTGTTCCGCGGAACAAGGATGGACAATCTCCTTCCAAATAATTAACTGCCTCTGAAAACCCACTGTAGGGTCAACTATGGGTTACTTCTGACTCAACGGTATACAATAATATATATATATATTATTGCACACACACAGACACATATATATATTATTGTGTATATTTATTGTGTATTGTGTATATTTAATAACGAAATAAAAATGCCAAAGTGCTTAAATATATGTATTTAATGATGAATATAAAAGTGCTAAAGAGGATTTATTGCAATCTAGAGACTAAAGTGAGCCTGATAGGCCATGGTCTTTGCAATAATTTTCTATGCATCAGAGAGCTGGATAATGACTAAGGAAGACAGAAGAAGAATTTGATTCTTTTGAGTTGTGGTGCTGGAGAAGAGTCTTGAACATACCTTGGACCTCCAGAAGAACGAAGACGTCTGTCTTAAAGAGGGTGAAACAAAATTTCTCCTTGGGGATAAGGGTTTTTAAATTCTGTGTCACATGTTGTAGACCAGTCCTTGGAGAAGTACATCAGGCTTGGAAGGACGGAAGTCCCTAGATGAGATGTATTTACACAGTAACTGGAGTGATGAGGATAGGGATGATGGAATCAGTGAGACTGGCTCAGGTTAGGGCAGGGTTTGGAGCTATTGTATGTAGGGTTGCTATGAGTCGAGGGCAACTCAATGGCACATGACAAAAACAACAGTTTAATGATAACCTACTTACTTTTAACAACTAAGGTTAAAAGAACAAATTCAGTTTCATTTAGAAATTCTACTACATAGATATTTAATGTAACTACCATTTTCTTGTTTTCATTTGCTTTCAGGAGAGGAATGGCACAAATCTGTTAAAGTCTTAGCAGTGTGGAAAACAAGTAATATAGAATGTCCCTGGCTAATTGTTATACTCCTTTATTAACTATAGAATTCTTTTTAATATTTTTTTCAGAATCTCTTTTTATGTGAAATCTATTTTTTCCCCTAGAAAGTAACCCCTTGTGTACGACCCAAAGTTCTTCTCTGAAATATGTCTTTTTTTCCCTTTCTAATTATATTTCTTCACCTTGGGAGGGACTCACATAGCTTCAGGGTAAGCAACACAGTAGAGCCTAAGGTCAGGTGTGCCCTAGAATTTAACTCTAGAAATTGCAATCATTGGCGAAGGGGAGAATAGGGAGAGATGAGGTAAAGTTGGGAATTTATAATAATATTGAGGATCATTCTCAGTAATAATTAACTGAACAGCATCTGATGTTGTATTATTTGCTAGAAACCTCAGGACAGTCTTAAAATTTCAAGAAGATAATCTCAAATTATCTCTCAAAAGCAATGAGGTTAACAAATTACTTGTACTAATAAGTGAAAAATTACTTTTTAATTTTTAACAAATTTCTTGCTTTGGGTTCCAAAAAATATAGTTCTATTTATAAACTTCCAGAACACACCACACACACACACACACACACACACACCCCCAATGGCGGAACATATATTAAAGATACTCAAATTAAAAACATTTAAAAAGAAGAAATAGACTTAATTTGATAGATGGCTTTTATTCACTTTAAAAATAAGGCCCAATGAAGCAGCTAATAGGGGCCAGCAAAAGAGAACTTTTTAAAAAGAGAATTCTTAAAGCAAAAGGGAATTCTATTTTGGGGAAAAAAGTGCGGGGACTTTGTGAAATAAAAATTCTTCAGGTAAAGGCATGGTAGGTAAAAAGGAAGAAACATTAGCAGAGATTTTAAACTAAATCTTCAGCTGGGCTTTTGTTTAACACATATGCAAATTTATGCACTGCTTCATTTGAATATTTATTTACTGCATTTGTGAAGGAAATTGGGGGATTATAGCCTCTTCCCAGCTGTGTTTTAGTTAATGACTGGTCAGCCTATTAGCCTGCTCCACTAAATGGATTCTCTGCACAAGAAACACCTTTTTCACCCTAACTAGAAAAATTCTTCAGATAAACAACAGGGGGTGGAGGATGGGAACAGCAAGGCAGGGTCCTATGTACCAAAAATGAAAACATCTCCTTCAAAATCATCACATGAGGAAGAAAGTTATTTAGTGATTGTGACTTTTGCATTTTCATCAAAAATAAAGCAAACAACTTACTATTCGATGTTATAGGAGTAAAACAAGTTACTTAGTAAAATATTTTTATGGAGAACTCTTTTAGGATATTATTCTATTATTTTTTAAATATTTTTACTTGAAGGAGGTTTTAAAAATCACATTAATTTGTAATACAGTCATTCCTAGATTTTTTGTCTTCTAGTATTATCACTGATTGTGATCCCTTCCTCTGTATTTGTTCATTTATTGCTCTCTATACACATAACTACCTAAGTCAAAGAGAGGTTCAGAAACCAGCATTTGACAAATTCAGTGATGTGTGCTTTACTATTCCTCCCATCTCATTGCTTTAAAAAATATTGAAGGAAAAACAATAAATAACATTTCTTTAGCAACTAAACCTAGTGTACTATCATCGTTCAAACTGACTCAGTTAGAAGCATCAGTCATAATTTCATTACAACATTAAAGACTTTTTAGTGACTTTTTTTCTTAAGGATTTAATGCTGAGAAAATGTTAGATCTGAAAATGCCAAAATGCTAAGTATAAAATTTCCTGCCATGTATTGATTAATATAAAATAAAGTAGAATCCAGTTTTGGATAAATTTATGTTTCTCAGTAAATAAGGAATATTTTTTAAAGTTGCAAATATTTTTCTTTATATCTCTTTAATAAATTAAGTATAGATATATACTATTTTCAAAAGCATGCACTAA
Organism: Elephantulus edwardii; assembly: GCF_000299155.1. Taxonomy (NCBI): domain Eukaryota; kingdom Metazoa; phylum Chordata; class Mammalia; order Macroscelidea; family Macroscelididae; genus Elephantulus; species Elephantulus edwardii. The sequence continues at coordinate 4,164,498 of NW_006399793.1, forward strand.
TTGTAATATAGGCAAAATTAACCCAAGAAATTGAATAGCCAAATTGCTGTCATCAAAATTTTGAATTGGAGCCTTTATGTTAACTTGATGTTACCATAAAGGTTTGAATTGGAGCCGTTAGGTTAACTTTATGTTACCATAAAGTTTGGATTCTTCTAAATAATGTAAAAATAAACCTGCACTTTAATTTATTATTTAGGTCATCTCTGAAGAACATACATAATCTATTACTGATGACAATATGAATACAATTCATGCTAACAAATCATTCCAGCTTGCTTAGGTATAAAAGGTTGCTGCAAATAAATAGAAAATAGGCAGAGTACCTGAGTGCAAATGAAATGAGCAAATTTTCTCAGAGTAGAATGTTCACTTCTTGAAGTAGGAAGAATTGATTCTCATTCATTGCACTGGTTATGTAAATATTTTCGGAACAAAAACCAACAATAAAGGCAAAGACACTGCCAGGCCCAAATATAAACAGAAAACTAACAATTATGTCTATGATAAAAAAAAAATCAAAAGAATGAATATTTTGCCCCAGAAGTGTAATGTAGCTGCTTTACTGCTAAGATCACATTAGTTTGCCTAAGATAAAGCAACTTAATGCATCTTTCAAGGCCGTAATTAAAAAAAAAATCATTTTCTTGCCATACTTCCTCTGTAGAAGAGAACGGTGGGCATATCTGAACAGTATCTTTTTTTTTTTCTCTTTTTTCTAATTTCAACATGAGTTCCTAAACCATCTCATAAACTCATCAGGCATGTTTCTTGTTCATTCCTTCTGTAGGGCAGAGGCAGACAGATTGCTGGATCAGATAGTGCAATACGCTGTATACTGCATCTGAAATGTGCCTTTTTTTAAAACAGCAGATTTATTGATTTTCTTAAGTAGAAAATATGCACCCGGACATTAGACAAACACAGACTAAACACAGACTGAGGAAAAGCTGATAATTTGATTAAACTGACTGAGCTTTTGTTGTCTGTGTTTGGGGAATTTCCAATAACGTGCAAGTGCCAAGCGGGCCTCTTCTTCTGAATTTCACAAATGTAATCCCCAAGTATGGTGAATTTAACAATTTTTCCTGTATTTGGAGAATGGTTTGTCTTTAGAAAAATGTTGTAATGATATCACATATTTTGTAGGCTTGAAAGAAGATGCTGTTAGAATCTTGCATTGTTAGATTAACAAGCTTTGCTGAGAAATGAGTAAGGCAACAGTACACTTTTTATTGATGCTATGGCGCTTGGTATATATTTGGAGTATATCAGTGCACCTTGAACATTAGAAATTTCATTTTGTACAAGTTAATGTGCTTTTTCTTTTACTCTCATCTTTCTCAAGAGAATTTGCAAACTTTTGTCTAAAAGAATGCCATTAAGTGTTTAAATAATCCAGATAACCAAGAAATTATTAATTAGATGCAATTTGCTCAGTTTGGGGACAAAACTGAATTAACTAAGTTTATAATGTTGATATCATTTCACATGTCTTGGAAGTTTGACTGTCCTGAGATGTCAGAAGAAATCTGTTTATCTAATTTAACTTCCTGATGCCTGCAATGTGATTAGTCGCAGCAGGTGTGTGTGTAGGTGTGTAGAGACAAAGATTACAGAGTAGAGTAATGGATTAAAGTATGTGAGGGTTAATGAGTTTTTAAAAATTAATACAAGAATACCTTCTATTTTATATACCTCTGAACTGTCTTTGTATGTTTTCCTCCCTCATTTACCTTATGATGTTTCAAACAGTATTTCTTTAATTTTCTGCTTTGAAGATGCCGTAAAAGAACTATTTCCTTATCCTTAACCATAAGGAGTTGTGGTGTTGTTATGTGCCATCAAGTCACCTGTGCCTCATAGTGACTCTTTGCACACTACCTCTGAAACCTGCCCTATCCTCAGCCAATCTCATCATCTCCAATAGACCTAATCTAATTTCTCTAGTCACTGAGTCAATCCATCTCACCTGGGGTCTTTCTTTCATGCATTGTCCCAATACCCTTCCAAACTTGATGTCCCTCTCTAAGGACTGGTCCCTCCCGGCAACGTGCCCAAAGAATGTGAGATGGAACCTCAAAATCCTTACTTTCAAGGAACAGCCGGGTTTCACCTTTTCCAGGACATACCTGTTTGTTCTTCTGGAAGTCCATGGTATATTAAAGACTCTTCTCCATAGGCATTAATCTTTCTTCTATCATCCTTAGCATTATTGTCCAGCTCTCAGATACATAGAAAGTAATTGTGAAGCCCATGACCTTGATCAGGTGCACTTTAGTCTCCAGGCTGACATTGTTACTCTTCAGTATGCTAGAGAGGTCCCTGACAGTAGACTTTCCCAGTGCAATTCATCTTTTGATTTCCTGACTGCTGGTGCCAACACTGTTGATTGTGGAAATAAGCAAGCTAATATTATCAACAACCACAATTTATTTTCCGTCTATCATGAAATTGTTGATCAGCCCAGTGATGAGAAGCTTTGTTTTCTTGATGTTGAGCTTCAATTCATACTGAAGACTGCACTCTTTGATCTCTGCAACAGACGCCTCATGTCCTCTTCAGTTTTATCAAGCAAGGTTATGACATCTGTATAACACAGATTGTTGATAAGTCTTCTTCCAATCTTGATAGCACTTTCCTCTTTAAAGAGTGTAGCTTCTCGAACGATCTGTTCTGCAAATAGATTGGAAAATGTATGAGATGAGATGCATCCTTAATGCACACCTTTCCTGATCCTGAACCATGCAGTGTTTCCTTGCTCTGTTCTAACTACCATTTCCTGGTCCAAGCATAGGTTTTGCAAGGATTTACTACTGTTTCGCAAGGATTTGCTGTTGTTGTTGCTGATTGCCTTTGAGTTGAACAAGACTCACAGTGACCCAATGAACAAAAGGCCTGAAGCACCGACATTTATCAAAGTTTACAGAGTTTCTAGGAGGCATGTTATTTAGGAAGTAGATGCCAGTCCTGCTTCCAAATCTGTCATAATATGTTATTATTGTTATGCTCTCAAGGAATAGACACCTTTATTGTTTTCTTGGCCTCTCTTTGCTATGTTTTTAATCACCCTTTTCCCATATTGTTCTGCACTTTCTGTTAACTCTTCTTTCTCAGTGATATTTTGCTCTTCTCCACTGCCTCAGTTCTCAGGCTTTTAAGTCTTATTATGATGTTATTTTTCAATTTCCAATTGCTGCTTCCCCTAGTTAATATTGGACATCTCTTGTAGAATGCTCTATTATCATTAATTTGACCATGCGATATGATATTATAACAGTTCACAAATTGTTTATACTACTATTTAAACTTTATACTATTTTATAAATCATATATATATACACACACAGACACACACATATATACACACACATTTATATACACATATATATGGATATCTGTATATGTATATATACATATATATGTATACACACACACACACACACACACACATTACCCCCAGTTGTTATAGTGCATAATGTATCAGGCTGCTAATGAAAGTGTTAGAAGTTCAAATCCTCTATCAGATTACCAGATTCATGGGAGAAAGATGGTCAACATCCTCCCGTGAAGATTTACAGCTTCAGAAACTTGATGGAGGGTCATTTTTGTGTCAAATCTGGCTTAAAGGCAGTAGTGTGATATGCATGCGTTTTCTAAGCTGAAACTTGGGCATCAAAATAGATAATCTTGACAATAATCAAGTATAATCACAATCCAGAAAATTTCCAAACTCCTAGCAACTGAGAAATTCTTAGGTAATCACTAATAGGACAATTAGGTTATTATTGTTTTTAGGTGCCTTAGAGTTGACTGTGATCCATAATGACCCTATGGATCCATAATGCCAGCAATTACTTCACTGTTGCTTTTAATGATTAATTGAAATAAACTACAGATTTACCTTGCTTTTAATTCCCTTTGATTTGAGAATAACTATAAGCAAATTAAGGTAACATTTAAATTCAAAGTCATTGTTCCTTTTATTAAGATAGAAAGTGAGTTAATAATTGATCTCAGTTAGCTTGAAGATGCTTAAATAAAGTCATATAGGAGACAAATTCAAAGATAACTTAAATATGTCTTCTTGCTGATGTGCCTCTCTGCCTTTTCAAGTGTGTGACAAAGAGAATTTCCACTTACTTGTTTACACCCTGTATGAACTCATTAGAGAAAATAACATTCAAGAATAACAAGCTTCCAATATTTTAGAGGACATTGTATTAGATTCATAAGTCTTGCATGTATACACTGATGCCAAATTAAATATACTTCATCTTGTTTCATCACTAACCGTGATAATTACTACAATAGTTTTGAGCATGACATTAAGTTGCCATATAGAGCAAGGTTCATACCTGGTTTTTTACAGGGTCTCTATGATGATGTCAGCCTGGAGACTAAGGTGCTCCTGATCCAGGTCATGGTCTTTGCAATTACTTTTTATACATCAGAGAGCTGGAAAATGACTAAGGTTGACAGAAGAATTGAAGTCTTTGAGTTGTGATGCTGGAGAAGAGAAGTGTCTTGAACATACTATTGACTAAGAAAAAAAATAGGTCTGTCTTGGAGAAGGTGAAACCAAGTTTCTCCTTGGAGGCTACAATTTTGAAGCTCCATCTCGCATACTTTGGGCATGTGGCCAGGAGGGACAGATCCTTGGAGAAGGACATTATGCTCAGAGGGTGGAGGGACAGCTCAAAAGAGGAAGATCCTAGATGAGAAGGATTGATACGGTAATTGGGACAATAGGGGTAGGTATGTTGTAATCAGCAAGACTGGCTGAGGACAGGGCAGGCTTCAGAGCTGTTATACATAGGGTTGCTATGAGTTGCTTGCTACTTGGTAACAAATAAAAATAAATATAATAGGAAAAGAATGGACAATCTCCTCCTGTGCAATTTACCAATTTGCTGCCTCTGAAAACCTGCTGGAGAGTCAGGTAAGGGTCATTTCCGACTTAACAGTACTCAACAACAATGTGTGTGTGTGTGTGTGTGTGTGTGTGTGTGTGTGTATTCAAATATATATATTTTTTTGGAATATATGAAGTTAAATATATATGATGTTGTTCTGTTGTTATGTGCCGTCGAGTCGTTTCCGACTCATAGAGACCCTATGCACAACAGCCCTAAACCCTGCTCTATCCTGCGCCAACCACACCGCCTCTGACACACCCATCCCGATTAATCAATCCATCTCATAGAGGGTCTTCCCCTCCTGCGTTGTCCCTCAACCCTCCCAAGCATGATGTCCCTCTCCAA
>NW_006399793.1:4176568-4193023 GCF_000299155.1 Elephantulus edwardii
TGATACAGGCCATGGTCTTCGCAATCACTTGTTATGCATCAGAGAGTTGGACAATGACCAAGGAGGATAGAAGGAGAATTGATGGCTTTGAGCTGTGGTGCTGGAGAAGAGTATTGAGAATACCATGGACTGATAGGAAAGCAAACAGGTTCATCCTAGAGAGGGTTAAAACATGTGGCTCCTTGGAGGCAAGGACTCTGAGGCTCTGTCTAACATACTTTGGATATGTTGTGAGCAGAGACCGGTCCTTGGAGAAGAACACCATGCTTGGGAAGGTGGAGGGATGGCGCAGGAGGGGAAGGCCCTCTATTAGGTGGATTGATTCAGTGACTGGGATAATTGGGTTGGGAGTGTCAGAGACAGTGCGATTGGCACAAGACAGAGCGGAGTTTAGGGCTGTTGTACATAGGGTCGCTATGAGTCGCAAGCGACTCGACGGCACATAACAACAACCACAAAGTTGCAATGTCAGAGTATCTGATAATTTGGAATTTTGAGGATCAAAGATGATTGAGTCTATCAAAAATCTTGTCATTACTTGCTGCCCTATTAAACTTTGCCAGTCTTACTGGACTGATATAGTACCTCATTGTGTTTTTTATTTTCCTCTCTCTTATTGCCGGTGATTTGGCACATGTCTTCATGTATCTATTTGCCATTTGAATATCTTCCTCTGTGAAAATTCTTTCCATGTCTTTTGTCCATTTTGTAATTGGGTCATCAGGCTTTTTCTTGTGGAGACCCAGTTCGGTAAAATTCTATTGTAAGGCTGAGATGATACTGCCAAATGTTTGTTCCCAGTACGTAGGTTTTCTTTTCACTCTGTTAGAAGAAGTTTTTGATGTGCACAGAGATTTAATCTTTAGAAGGTCTATGCATCAATTTTATCTTCTGAAGATTGTGCATTTCTTGTTGTATTTGGCATTTTCGTTATACCTTTAGTGCATCTAAGCTTGGTCCCAGTTTGTCTTTTATGAACGTTATGATTTTGGGTTTACTCCTACGTCTCTGATCCACCTTGAGTTGATTTTGTGTATGATGTGAGATGTGGATCTTGTTTCAGCTTTGTTAAACATTTGATAGCTTCAATTTCCTTTTTGACTCAGCTATTCCACTACTTTGGAATATACCTTGAGAATATGAGAACTGAAGCACAAACTGAGATTTGTACAACAATGTTCATAGCAGCATTATTCACCATTGCAAGAACATGCAAACAGCCCAAATGTCCAACCACAAAAGAGTGGATTGAGAAATTGTGGTACATTCACACAATGGAATGCAGCACACAGGGGCAATAACTTTGTAAATTATTGCCTAACTCAGGAGGGACAGGAGAGCATTATGCTGAGTGAACTAACTCAGCCCCACAAGGAAAAATATTGTATAAGACAATTATTATAGAATGAGTATAAGGATCCAGGAAGAATGGGAGAGGCTGGAAGCAGAGGGATGTGGATGTACAGGGGGGAAAAGGGATTAATCATTGGGTTGTACAATTTGTTGGTTGTGGAGGTGAGGGAAATTGAAAGAATTTGATTAAATTTGTATTAGAATTTTGTAAATAAACTATTGGGGAAAAAAGTCAACTTGGGGAGGAGAGGAGAGAGAGGGAGTAAAATGTGCAACACTGAATGAATGAAAATCTAACTTTTCTGTAAACTTTGTTAAAATTAGAATTAAAATAAAAAATTGCATTAAAAAAATCTTGTAGATGATCTGAAATCATTAAGGTGTTGGAGTTGTTTATCAAATTTTTTAAACTGTGCTCTATGATTTTATTTTTCAAATTTTGGTGATTTATATTATAATATTCAAATGTACTCTAGTTTAGCAAAGTTTATAAGACTGATAAACAAAAATCTCATCTTCTAGAAGATTTAAATATTGTAGATGGTTTCTGCTATGATTTCTAGCCTGCTCATAGCTGACCCTCCAGCAGGTTTTCATAGGCTGTAAATTGCATGAGAGAAAATCGTTTTCCTTTCTCCCAAGGATTCAGTAGGCTATCAGGGCTTTCTAGTATTTATGTTGAAATGCAGTAATAAAAACTAGGGGGAAAATAGAAAAGGAGGAAAATGATCAAGGAAATAGATTCCTGGAATTTCTTAAAATTTCTTACAAATAATGTCAAAGTCAGTAGATCCAAGAATTATGACCAAAATGGATACATTTCCTACTATGTTTCTAGTGCCTTCCAAAGCTTTTTCATTTAATCCACCAAAAAACCTTTCAGGTATGTAATATTCCACGCTCATCCCTTAGTATGAAGAAAAAGAGGCCCAGAAAGAGGAAAGTAAACTGCTCAAAATTACAAAACAAATCAATGGATTCCATGCCCCCACAGGATCTGTATTATTTGGAAGAATTTTCTTAATGAAAATCTTTCCCTCTAGTTTTCTTACTTACCAATAAAACTTCTCTACTAACTGGAAGAGATCTATATTTGTTCCCATTACAAAGTGTGGAAATTATCAACAATATAATTAATATCACATGCAAGCAAAATTCTACTGAAGATTATTTAAAAATGGCTGGAACAGCACATCAACTGCCAGAAGTGCAGGCTGAGTTTAGAAGAGATCATGGTACTAGGGTATTGTAGCTAATGTTAGATGTATCTTGGCTGAAAGCAAGGAGTACCTGAGGAATATCTGTGTTTCAAAGTCTCTGCAAAGGCACTTGTCTGTGTGGACCACACAAAATGTAACTAATTCTGAGAAGAATGGGAATTCCAGAACACTTGATCATGCTTATGTGAAACCTATACTTGGACCAAGGGGTAGTCGTCAGAACAGAACAAGGAAACACTGCATAGTTCAAAATTGGGAATGGTGTATAGCAGCCATGTTTCTATCTCCATAACTTTTCAATCTATAGGTAGAACAGATCATCTGGGAGGCTGGGCTCTAGATGAGGAAAACTGTGGCATCAGGATTGGAGAAAAACTCAACAATCCGCATTATGGCAGGTGAAACAACCCTGCTTGCTGAAACTGAGGAGGGTATGAAGTGCTTGTTGTAGGAGGTCAAAGACTGCAGCCTTCAATATGGATTGAAGCTCAGTATCAAGAAAACAAAGATTCTCACCAGTGCGCCAGTTGGCAGTATCATGATAGATGGTGAAGAGATTGCGATTGTAAACAGTTTTAGTATGCTTGGCTCCACAATCAACACCCTTGACACCAGCAGCCGGTAAATTAAAAGACATATTGCATTGGTAAAGTCTGCTGTCAGAGACCTCTCTAAAGCACTAAAGAGCAATGATATCAATCTGGAGATTGAGGTGCCCCTGAGATGGGCCGTGGTCTTTGAAAGCACTTGCTATGCATCAAAGAGCTGGACAATGATTAGGGATGATAGAAGGAGAATTGATGCCTCTGAGCTGTGGTGTTGAAGAAGATTGAATATATCATGGACTACTAGGGAAAATAAAGTTTCATCCTGGAAAGTGTTAAACTAGGCTGTTCCTTGAAGGTAAGATTTCGGAGGACCGGTCTTGGAGAGGGACATCATGCTTGAGATGGTATAGGGACAGCGCAGGAGAAGAGGATCCTTGATGAGATGGATTGACTCAGTGATTGAGGTAAGGGGTAAGTGATTGTCAGAGACAATAAGATTGGCACAAGATAGAGCAAGGTTTAGGGCTATTGTACATAGGGTTGCTATGAATCACAAGCAACTTGATGGCACATAACAACAACAACAACAACACCGGCAACTTCAAGTACTTATATACAATTTACTTACTAGTCATAATTTTAAAATTGGATGAAATAGAGAAACAAAGGCAACAAGAGATTATATATAATTGTTGTTAGGTATAGTAGATCAGCTCTGACTCATAGCAACTTCAAGTGGATATAGTGAAATCTTCCCTAAATTTGGGTCATCCTCACAATCTGTGCTATACTTAAACCTGTTATTGCAGTTATTGTATTAACCCATCTCAATGAGGTGCTTCTCAGGATAATTCTTTTATTTTGGACTTTAAAAATTATTAGAAATGTCTACCATGTGATCCTAGGGGTTTACGGCAGCAGGGGGCTTCAAGCCCAAAAGGGGAAGAGAGGAGAGAAGGCAGCCACGTTCTCTCAGGTTTGCTCTGCCCAGGGCTGCTGTGACCTGGTCACCAGAGAGAGCATGGTGCTGTGGGCACGGGTGTTGTGGCAGTTTTTGGACGCGAAGGACTACTCTGCCTCCAGGAGCCAGGCAAGCCAGGCTTGGCCTAGGGTTTAAGGCAGCAGGGGGCTTCAAGCCCAAAAGGGGAAGAGGGGAGAGAAAGCAGCCATGTTCTCCCAGGTTTGCTCCGCCCAGGGCCTGCAGCCCTCAGGCCAGTTATTCATTGTTTCGTTCAGACATTCCTCTAGGTCGTATAGCCCTGGTGTACAAGTTGCCATACCACAGTCACTTGTGGTTGCTGTGAGGCTGAATACTGTGACACTGATGTGTCAAATGCGTTAATGGCTGGTTACCCAATGTGGACTGAGAGTGGGGTGGAGCTCCCTGATTAAACAAGCGTGGAAGGAGGAGTGGCATCCACTTCCATAATAGCTTGCCTCCGGAAACCCTATGAACCTGGAGAGAGGATGAAAGGCACCCAAGCGTCGAGGCCTCTCCTTCATAGGGTCGCTATGAGTGCCTGCGACTGGACAGCACTTAACAACAACAACAACAGCAACAACCATGTGATTAAACTCCATTTACTTTTCTAATGTCAATGGGGATTTGAGAGAGGAAATAGATAAATAAACAATTAAAATTCTTAAGTAAATTCAGACTACCTGAGAACAGAGGAATCCTTAAGACAATCATTTTTTTTCCTTTTTAAAAAAAAATTTTAATTTAGTTTGTTTATTTTTCATTCCAATGAACATCTACAGAGATTTTGGAATTCCATTCATTCATTGTTGCACCCTTCTCCCCGCACAAACCCCTCCCCCCTTGATGCTCTCTTTAAACCTTGAAAAGAAACTACCCTGAGATACACATCTGGATAATAGCAATGTGGCACACAAATAAACAATATTACTTATCAGATTAGTGCTCTCCTAAAACTCCATATGTTTTGTTCCAAGGTATAACATTTACTCTAAAGCAGAGATAAGGAGACAAGGGGGCAGGAAAATTAGAATATTGAAAATGGAACAAACACCCTAATCAAAAAGAATATTGCCAAGATGTGTATCAGGTAACTAATGTAACTAAACAATTCTTTTAGAAATTGTCAAATTAGAACCTATCATGCCTTTTAAACTTTCATCAAAATCAAAAGAAAATGTTGCTATATAAAATATTTTTAAAACTTCTGTCTTAGAAAACAATTCAAAGACCCAGTATATTTTTAATTAGAAAACTTCCAAATCTTTTTTCTTAATTGAATTTTTTGAAAGTAATCTTCCATGATCAGTTGTCTTTTTTAAACTCAAATATTAAAGAAAGAAGAGGAATATAAAACAATTTTCTAAGCATTCTTTTGACAGTGAATGTGTTGCCATTTAATAAACGAAGTGACAAACTCCTACTTAATCTATCCCATTTTTAAATTTGTTTTGTTTTGATTTTTCTTAACCGGAGTTCTGTTCATTTAACCATAGCATCCTTGGGAGTAGTTATTGAGCTAGGTAGTCTATGTCTTATTTAGTTGGACATGTATGTCCATGAGACATGAACCTTCCCTGGGTCTTGGGCTGGTAGAGGTGATTAATTTTCATTAGTTGTCTTTTCTGAGATACCTGTGGTTTTACACTTTTACCAGGAGATAGAAAGCAGCAGGGAGTGACTTGATCAAGCTGGAGTTGTTGCCCAATAATCCATAAGAAAGAGTGTGTGTCCAGGGTAGAGCTGGCCAACTCTGTCAGAAGCCAGCGGGCACTCATGTGGTTTATCAAAATCATATCCATAAATGTCACTGAGGAAATAGCATTTAACTTCTTAAAATATCTCCTACAAAACTAAAAGGAAATTGCACCAACTATGGCATCTGGGAGTGAGGTACACAGCTGCTGAAGACAGGAAATTCAAATTGAAGCTGCCTTTACCCCCTTGATTAGATTCTTTTTCTTTAAAACTTTTTTAAGGTCCCATGATAACCTAACATGAATGCAGAGTGTCAGAGATTTCTGAATGTCTCTGTTTTCTGAATAGTCTCATGCAATGTGTCTCAAACTTTCCATTGGCAGTTGGTCTGATGATGCAAACAGAAGAAACAGGTTAGTGGTTTAAAGGAAAAATAAGAGGAGACAGAAATTCCAATTGCTTACAGTTTACAGTTGACCAAGTAGTAAACATCTTCTAGACACACCAACTCTCTCAAACTGGCCATTTTTATCTTCCTTTCTCCACCACCTCAAAACCAGACCCCAAAGTGCCCTAACACAAAACCACTAAAGGGTGTGGTCTCCACTTCTACTGGGCATTGAAGAGGGAAGCTATTTATTTCTAGGGCATCTCTGTGCAATGACTCATGTTTCGACTGGAAAATTGGCCACAGCTTTTTAGCAGTTCTTCCTGCCAGCTCTCCTGGCATTCTACCCAGTGCTTCCACTGCCCCTCCCCCTTCTCCTCACCCAGTCGGCTTTTATATTCCTAAAGCCCCCACTTAATAATAGTCATTGTTCCACGTTAACCTTGAGGATCTGGGAGGAAGGACAGTGAAGGGCGTAGCTGTATGCTATAATGAGCATTTGGCGCTATAGCAGGTGGAAAAGGCTTTGGGGATCTGGGCAGATTAGGAGGAGAGGGGGCTCTAGCAGATGTTGAAGCAAGATGATGTATTGCTGCTCACTCTGGGATTCAGACAATACCAGTGCAAAAGTAGAACAGGGAAAAGGGAAAAAAATTGATCTCTCCTGATACAAACTAGGCTAAAAACCAGACACACTTGAATGTGAGCATTTAAGACAAATTCCTTTCCAGGCCCTGGGTTTTCTCCTGCCCATTCTTTTGTAGCTAGCAGATGAGTCCTCAGATTGTTTTTATCATTTGAATTTTAACTACATCATGGGTTTGATTCCCATCAGTTTATGGCTATTATTAATCTTCTTTGAGATAAAAAGAATATAAAAATAGATGTATATAAAATTTGACGTTAGTATGCTATCAGAACCAAGAAGTCCCACAAAGCAAAGGTAACTGGGATCAAGCAATGGACTAGGTCTATCATTTGAAGTGATATTGTTGCTGTTGTTGTTAAGTGCCGTTGAGTCGTAGGCGACTCATAGCGACCCTATGAATGAAAGTCCCCAACACTTGTGTGACTTTCATCCTTTCTCCAGGTTCATAGAGTTTCCGGAGGCAAGCTATTTCGGAAATGGAAGTTATTTTGATTCAGTCTAGGTATTACAATATTATAGAGATAATGTTGATATAAAGAAGTGTCTCATGCACTTTATAAAGGAGATGAATGAAGCATTAAGCTTAACACTAAAGTTTACTATTCTCAGTTTTAATTTCTATTTTAAAGCGATTAATTAAATTCTAGGGAAAAACTAATTTCAATCACCTATGTCACTATTAATGAGCTCTAGTGGTTTAGGGTGAACAATAAAACAGCTATCTCAAAGGCAGGCAGTTCAAATCCACTAGTGACTCTGCAAAGGAAAGATGTGCAATGAATCTCCTCTCATGTGATTTACAGCTTCTGAAAACCCATTGAAGAGTCAGCTATGAGTTGTTTCCAACTTGAAAGTATATCATAAGAACAAGAAAATAACTGTACCACTTGGTTTATGTAAATTATTCACACATGGATGGGTGGCAGTGCTAAACCAAAAGTCATACCCTCCCCGATTCAAATTCATCAGAAGCTTTGAGGGGAGAAAAATAGGCAACTTCCTCCTGTGTCGTTTACAGCTTAAGACACCTATTGGTGAAGTTAGCTATGTATTTTTACCTGACTCAACAGCAATAAGAGAAACACTCACATATACAAACATATACATATATAAAATTATATATAAATGTATTTAGCACATTTACACACATTCATACATGTATATATACAACAATTATGACCAAGCATAATTCAGGGAATATTATATAAAAGGAAGGTAGATTGTCAGAAATTATTCTTCAGAGTTTTAATTTCTCTTTTCCCAGAATCAGTATATGTATTCTGGTAAGTCAATTGAGTTAAAAAAGCTCAAACCCAATCTATATGCTGTATTCAGAAGGTCATTAAAAACCAAAATGAAATATTGTAGCTTCTAAATGTTGTCTACTTGGATTATACTGTTTATAACTAGAGTTATTTAGGTATCATATATTATTGTGTTGTGTCCATTGAGTCAGAACAGATCCATTGCTGACCCTCCAGAGGCAGTAATATCATGGGAGGAGATTGCCCACCCTTCTCTTGCAGAACAGTTAGTGACCTTGAACTGAGTGCCTTTGAGATTGTAGTGCAGATTCTTACCACTAGACCACCAAAACTTCCTATACATGATAGAGCATGTACATGACGGGGTGGGGGTAAGACACAGTAAATAAAATAATAATTATGAAAAAACTTTTCTACTATCTAAGAACAGTTAATTAAATATCTGTCTATCTATCTATCTATCTATCTATCTATCTATCTATCTATCTATCTATCTAATCTATCTACCTATCATTTATCTATCTCAACCAATTACAGCCACTAAGTAGTTACAGTAACCGTGAACTACCAACAAAACTTTTCATTCAGAAATTGTCAAGTCTCTCAAATTAACAAATTGGCAGGAAAAATGGTACATTATTGTGAGTATGAAGTGCAGTAATTTGAATTGTTTAATCATTAACTTCCTAGAAGTAAGGATAGTGCCACTTTGGCTTGCTTCTTTTGGAAACATCATCTGGAAAGACTAATCATTTATAAAGACATAGTGGTTGGTAAATTGGAGTGTTGATAGTCCATCTTCAGTGGGACTGTGTGGAATAGTGGTAGAAACAATGGACACATGCACAGCAATGCTCATTAAGATAGTGTAAGATCAGGTGTCATTTTGTTCTATGACACTAATAATAGCCATTGAGTCATCATTTTCATTACATCATTTGTATATTCAAGAATTAGGTTTTGTGATACAAAGTGCACATTTTGAAATAAGTATTTTATAGAATACTTCAGAACTATCATCATTTACCATTAGGCAAGTCACTAAAGTTTAATAGCAGACAAAATCACTATTGCTAATATAACTAATACTCATTGTGTATAAAAGAACAAATCATAAAAGTAAAACCTGCTACCATCAAACTGATTTCTATTCATAATGACTCCATTGGACATAGTCCATACGGTGAATGTTGTAAATTTTTACAGAATCAGACTGACATATCTTTCTCCAGCTGACTATCTGGTATATTTGAATTATCAATGTGATTAGTAGCCACATACTTGAACCACTGCACAGCCAGGGCTCTTTGTGTAAAAAATCATCCCAGTCTTAATACCATGGAATCTCAGCCTTTTTATGATGCTAAAAATAACAAATCTACGAATCTGGACAGGACAGAGAATAGATGGCTTATCCACCTCCAGATTTACATCTTCATTGACAAGATTCAAATGGCTCAACACTCATAGTGTAATGAGGTCTAGAATAACCCAGAGGCTGCTTCGCCCATTTACCTGCTGTCTGGGTGACAGCACTGATATCTGCATTTTGTTGTGACTGCAACCAAGTGCATTTTATTACTTTTCCATGGACTTTAAATCTTAAGCCCATTTTCTACCTATAGGACCGAATACATCAGCCTCATGGGGTGTCCAAGTCTGTAAATGTTTATAGAAGCAGACTGTCGAATCTTTCAAGAAATGATCGTGCTATTCTGACTAATTTGGAATCATAAAGAGTCAGAGTAAAATGACAGTAATTTTTATTGATACAAGTGGTGGGGATGAGAATAACATATACATTTTTATGTGCGGTAAGTGGCAGGAAGGTATTAGGATAACAATGCTAATAGAAACGGGAAAAATTAACTATAATCATTTCAGTAATGTTTGTGTGACTCCTCAAATTCAGGGAGCTCTGGTAGCTTAGTGATAAGGAGTGCTGCCAAATCAAAATCAGTCATAAAGTTTGAATCCACCAGTTGCTCTGTGGGAGAAAGATGGTGAATCTCCTTTCTTGCAATTGACTGTGTCTGAAAATCTACTGGAGGGTCAGCTGTAGGTTAGTTCTTAACACTACACAACAAAAACAACTGAGATGCATATTTTGTGATAGTAAGTTTATAATCAAGACAGATCCCTTACTAATGAGGAACTTTCTTCTGCATGGGAAACTGAATAAAAACTATTCTAACATAAAGAAATTATAAGTACACATGGAGTTGGATTGTGATAGCTTCCCGGAAAAGATGATGTAGAAAGAACTTTTTTTTTGTAAGTACATAGTTTGAATTCTGTCTAATTTCAGATAACCAAAATGAAAAAGGAACAAATTTGGGTTTTATCAGTACAATAATGGAAACTATACAAGCACCTCTAAAATAAGCCTTTTTTTAAAAAGTTACATAATCTCATTTCTTTGTTTGGAATTTTTGGATGAAATTTTAATGTAAGTTCATAAATAACTTGAATTTCCCTTCATTCATTGTCTTGAAGAAGTTAACTATATGAAATCAGAAGGAAGACTGCAGTGGGGATAGAAAGAGTTTACTCATCCACTTTAGAGATGTTCAAAGTATTTAAGGTAAAATCTTGTCAGCATTGTCTCTAAGGAGCATTCTAGTTGCATTTCTCCCCAAACAAGTAATTTCATTTGTTCGTTTTGTGTGTTTTTTCTTTCAGTGTTTAGTACACTGAATCTTCTCCACCAACAGCAAAATTCAAAAGCAGAATTTTCTTCATCCTTCATTATTTGTTGTCAAACTTTCATATGTGTATGTGGCAATTGAAATTATTGTGGCTTCTGTCAGGTTTACCTTAGTCCTTACAGTGACATCTTAACACCTTAAAGAGGTCCTTTGTGCCAGAATTGTCCAATATAATATATAATTTTATTTCTTGACTGTTCCTCCCATTGTCATGGATTGTAGAGCCAAGTAAAATTAAATTCTTGAAAACATCTGTATTTTCTCCTTTTTACCATAACATTACTGTGGGTCCTGTTGTTTTTTTGGTTTAGAAGACTTTCATTTTGTTTTGTTTTTATTTTGAGACCTCCATACAGAGGTCTTTAATTTTCATTAGGAAGTGCTTGAAGTCATCTTTGTTTTCACCTAGCAAAGCAAATAGGAGATGGATTCCACCTCCAGCCCCGACCCCCAGATACTCACTTAGATCCTTACTTTGTTTTGCAAGCTCTACTTTGGAACATGCTGACATACTATTACCTTCTACCATGGGTATTTTTATAAGAAACTCTGTTGACTTAGTAGTAAGATGCTTCACTGCACTCCCAAAGACATGCTTTTGGAGGCTTCAGCTGTGAGTGGTTCTGACTTCTAGAACGCACATCAACATGGGTCTTTTCAGGAATTGTTTCTACAGGACATAGTTATGCTGTTCAAGGCCAGACCCTTCAAGAGGAGGTGAACATTATTAGTGTAAACACTTGGTCATTCTTGACCCAACTGAAGGGAACTCTGAAGGGACATTTTAGTGTTAGATCTGCCAGTGGGGTCAGTCATGGCTTATATTGGGTTTATAACGCAGTTCAATTTCACCTTGAGCTTTTTCCTTTCCAGAGGTGTCGATCCTAAGATCTCTTCTTAATAACAATCTTTCCCCCTAAAGAGTAACAATTCAGTCTATACGCTGGGAAACACAATGTATGATAATACAAGAATCTGAGGAAATTTTAAGGTATTTTACCATAAATGTTCTTTGTCCATTGGATCTTGAAATATAAGTATTTCCCTTCTTGGTGTTTTTAAACAGAATTCACACATATTAGCCATCAGTCAACATTGTAAAAATAATTACTCAAATTTGTCTGAAAAATATTACTTAGAAAGCACAGCACAAAGCTGAGTTTTAGTCATGAATCTCTCATCCATTTATCATTTGATCATATTTTTGGAGCACTTGCCTAAGCGAAAAATTTTAATCAGAGCCATTTTTGAGTGGAAAAGGAGAAAGGGTGCCTTTAAAGGAATAATTCCTTCTTTTGTTTCATTTTACTTTAAAATAACTTAAAAAGAATCAACTGATTTTTTTTATTTCAACTTGATAAATAAAATTACATTTTATCCTTGCCAAGTTGATTCATATATTTTAAAGATGAAATTGGATTAATTAAATACTACATATTTCATGAAGTTATTTATTTTACTTCTCAGATGAAAAACAAGTATTAGTTTTGGTTATACAATGAACATGAGAATTCTCTTGAGAGGTTTCACAATATTTATTGAGATAATTTGTTTTACTGTATATACATAATATTTTAAAATATTATCTAGTATTACAGTCTAGTTTTTTCAAACACATTCATAAATTCTTGATTCTTATTGTTCAAATGTAATATTTTTCCCTTATTAGGATTAAAACGTAGTAGAAGAAACATAGTTTTTTTGTTTTGTTAACTGTTTTGACTAGTATTGATCAGGTCCTGAGTTCCTTTCTTTGTTATATTCTTTTCTATGAAACCATAGAGATTTTGCAAATGATAGCAATACCCACAAAAAATAATAACAGTGAATATTTATCCAATTCTCATTGTATGATTAGGTTAGTTCCAACTATTCTATGCATATTCTATTTATGTCATTCTTATAACAAAACATTTGAGATGGGTGTTATGGTTTTTTTTCTAGTTTAAAGATGAGATAAACTGATGACCTTCTTTAGAACGAGGCAGAGGCATTGAAAAGACACTGTACATATTGATTCATTTATTTTAGGGATTCAAATAAATAGAATTTGTGTTTGTTAATCAAATGAACCACATAACTTTTGTGTTTATTTAGATTGTTTCTTCATGTTAGATGCTTTATAAGTGAATTATGAGTTTTGCAACTCTGCAAACAACGGATCTTATCGTTTCCTATATTGTCCCATCCTCACCATCTCAGATATACGTAAGATAATCATTTGTGTCAATCCACCCCTCTTATGTTCTTCTTCTTTTTTTTTTTTTTTTTTTGTGATTCACATTTCAAACCATGTAGACCTTTGGCAAGGACTGCTGCTCCTAACAACATGACCCAAGTATGCGAAATTGAGCTTTGTTATCTTTGCCTGAAAGGAGCATCTTTTTTTTTTCTTGGCAGTTCATAGGATATTCTGTACTTTTTCCCTACACCACACTGAAAAGCATCAATTCTCCTACTGTCACCTTTATTCATTGTTCAACTTAAAGCTACATACAAAACAAGTAATTAAAAAGACCATGGATTGGATAGGTGCACCTTAGTCTTTAAATCAGCCTCATTGCAAATTCAGACTTTGGAGAGGTCCTTGACAACAGACTTTCCCAATGTGGCACATCTTGTCTTTTGATCTTGACTTGTATTACCCAGGGTTTTGATTTTGAATCCAAACAAAATTAAATTGTTGACAACTTTGTATTTTTCTCCGTCTTTCATAATATTCCCTATTGGTCCAGTAGTGAGGATTTTGGTTTTTGATGATGAAATGTAGTTTACATTGAAGGCTTCAGTACTTGATATACTCTAGCAAATGTTTTAAGTCCTCTTCACTTTCAGCAAGCACAGTGTGTGTATAACACAGGTTGTTGATGAATCTTGCTGCAGATTCTCAAATTATTTGGTCAAAATATAAATTGAATAGTTAAGGAGAAAGCAAACAGTCTCAACACACATCTTTTGTGATTTAATCCACGTAATGTTACCTTGCTATATTTATGTAACAGCCTGTTGGTCTAGGTATAGGTTTCATATGAATACAATTAAGTGTTCTGGGATTCCCATTCTTCTCAATGTTAGGAATAGTTTGGTATGATCTGCATAATTAAGCATCTTATCATAATCAATCAAAACACAAATAAACTTTCTGGTATTCTCTGCTTTTAGCCAGATTCCACTTGGCATCAACAATGATATCCCGGTACTATGTACTCTTCTAAACTCAGTTTGAACTCCTAGCAGTTCTCTGTCAATGTATTGCTCTAGCCATTTTCCCCCTAATCTTTAGTAACCTCTTACTTATGTGAAATATTAATGATATAATTCTATGATTTCCATATTCTGTTGGATCTTTTTTCTTGAGCATAAGAAAAATATACCTCACTTCTATTCACTTGGCCAAGTAGCTGTCTTCCAAATTTCTTGGCATAGACTGGTGAGCATATCTAGGACTGCATCTGTCTGTTAAAACATGTCAATTGGTATCCCATCAACTCCTGAGGCCTTATTTTTTTACTAACGCCTTTTGGTGCAGCTTGAACTTCTTCCTTCATTACCATTGCTTCTTGAAGAAATGTTAATTCTTGAAATTACTTCATGTCAGCTAGTTGAATTTGGTACCATGACTCTGTGTATTCCTTCCATCTTCTTTTGATGTCTCCTGATAGTATCTTTCAGTATAGAAACGCAAGACATGATGTTTCAGTTTTTTTGTTTTGGGTTTTGTTTTTGGTTTTGTTTGTTTGTTTTGTTTTGTTTTTTCAGCTAAAGCAATACCAAGCAAGTTCTTCTATCTCTCTCTCTTTTTTAATTTTGTAATACTATCTATAAACATATAAAAACTTGTTCCTTGTTAATGTTATATAACAAGTTAATGGGATGTATACATTTTTTTAACTCTTCTAGCTTTGGTAAAGGGAATATTTAGATTTAAATAGTGCAACATTGTATAAATTGATTTACTTTAAATTTCTTTAAAAGAAGAATAGTTGTAGTTTGAGAAGATTGTAGTTCTATATGTTTGTGTCAGAATCAACTCATAGCTGACCCTAGAGCAAATTTTCAGAACCAGTACATTGAACAAGAGGAGAATGTTCATCTTTCTCCTGTGGAGAAGTTGGTGAATTCAAATTGAGTGTCTTGACAGTGCATTAAGTCACTAGAAGTCCCTAGTAGTATGAGAAAGATGGTTGTTTAATACATGGAGATAGGCATCATCATATTTTCCATGATGTTACCCACAAAAAATGTTATAATGTTTGATAGCTCCTCTTCTAATTTTATGTATTCCAAAATTTTATAATATTCATATGTAATTGAAATATTTAATTTGGAAGGTATTAAAACAAAGATATAATTATACTTCCATAAATATAGATATACCACTGTGCTCATCATTTACTATCAAAGAATAATTCACTTCTTTCCCAGAGAACACAAGAAATGTATCCTACATAGAGGGAAGAGATTCCAAAATCTTCCTTTTGAAATCTGAATGTGTCAGAGAATTCAGTCCTCATAGTTGCCACAAACTTTCATGATGTTGTTGTTGTGTGCCATGGAGTCGAAACTGACCCATAGCTGACCCTCTGGCCAGTTTTCAGAGTCAGCTCATCACACTAGAGAAGATTGCTCATCTTTCTACTAAAGAGCAGCTGGTGGATTTGAACTGCATGATTTCAGGACTACAGTACAGCTTCTTGCCAGGAGGCCACCATAACTTTCATAATCCTTAGTATTTTAACTGTTACTATCACTAAGTTGTATATTAGAACTTCATTATAATGTCACCTTTAAATAATTTAATATTATCTGAAATAAAGCCATGTATATATGGAATAGAATGTTGAGTGAAATGAATACAACCCTGTATTCTGGAATAGAAGCTGTTGTTCTGTTGTTAGGTGCTATCAAGTACAACTCACAGTTACCTTATATACAGCGGATCTGAACTTCATCCTATCTTGTGCCATCTTCACACATCGTGACACACTAGAAACCATTGTGGCAGTCACCATGTCAATCCATCTGGTTGAAGGTCTTCCTATTCTTTCAGACACTGCACCCTTCCAGGAATCATGTCCCTCTCCAAGGAATAACTTGTCCTAGAAACATGCCTAAAGTATGTGAAGTATTATAATGGAATGGGCAGAATTGGATTATAAAAGGAGGACTGGCTCTGCATTTCTCAAGATGAGAGAACTGAAGGACAAATATAACTCTCAAATCTCAGTATTGAAAGATGCTATGGCAAATATATTGAATGACCCAGAAAGCATCAAAAGAAGAGAGAGGGAATACACAAAATCACTGTACCAGAAAGAACTGTCTGACCTTGAAAAATTCCAGGAAGTATCATATGAGCAGAAGCCAGTAGTAAAGACAAAGGACATGGAAGCTACATTGAAAGAACTGGCAAAAAATAAGCCCCAAGAATTGATGGGCTATCAATTAATATGCATCTTCAAATGCGATCACCAGTCTATGTGAGGAAATTTGGAGGACAGGTGTCTATCCAACAGACTGGAAGAAGTCCATATTTGTTTAAATTTAAAAAAATGTGCTACATGGTGGAGGGGACCTGGGGGAGGGTTTGTAAAACAATGAAAGAATCTTTTCTTTTACTTTTCCATAATTTTTGGACTCATGTACT
>NW_006399793.1:4193358-4208872 GCF_000299155.1 Elephantulus edwardii
AGAACTGGCTTTGACAAGCACTGTGGCATTTGGACAAGAACAAACTGGGAGGAGGGTAGAGAGAATAGTGCAACAAGGAATGAATGGAAACCCAAAATCTCTGTAAATGTTTATGAAAATTAATAAAATATAGAAAAAAATGTGATTCATCAGAATGTGGAAACTATTGAACAATACCATTATTTTCACATTGAAGCAAGATATTGATAGTATCATTCAAAAACTGCTAGAACAGTACATATATAGTGAACTGCCAGAAGTTCAAGCAGGATTTAGAAGAGGCCATGGCATTAGGGATATAATTGCTTATGCCAGATAGATCCTAGATGAAAGTTGAGAATACCAGAAGAATGTCTATTTGCACTTTATTGACTATGCAAAGGTATTTGACTGTGTGGCGCATAACAAGTTGTGGCTACTTTTGAGAAAAATAGGAATTCTGGAGCACTTAATTGTGCTCACATGAAACCTATGAGCTCTGGTAGCCAGTGACAAGAAGCTGCTCTGCAATCCCAAAGGCACTTGGTTCGAGGCCACCAGTTGTTCCACCGAAGAAGGATAGGTAATCTCTTCCTGCAATTTACTGCCTCTGAAAAGCCACCAGAGGGTCAGCTATGGGCCAGTTTGTATTCTATGGTATACAGCAATAACAAACATGAAGCTTATACGTGGACCAGGAACCTGTTGTGTGAACAGAGGAGGGGAATACAGCATGGCTTAAAATTTAGAAGGGAGTGTCAAAGTTGTATTCTCTCCATACTTATTCAATATGTTTGGTGAAGAAATTATTTGAGAAGCTGAACTATATGAAGAAAAATGTGGCATCAGGATTGGAAGGAGATTCATCAATAACCAGCATTATGCAGATGCCACAACCTTACTTATTGAAAAAGAGGAGGACTTGAAGCACTTGTTACAGAAGATCAAGGAATGTAGCCTTCAATATAGATTACATCTCAATGTCAAGAAAACAAAGAATTCTTATTACTGGATCAATAGGCAACATCATGGTGGGTACGTAATGGTGGGTGGAGAAGACATTGAAATTTTCGACAACCTCATCTAACTTGAATTCACAATTAACACCTTTGGTACAAGCAGTCAAGAAATAAGGAGACATATTGCATTGGGAAAGTGTGCAGTTAGGGACCTCTCCAAATTATTAAGGAGTAATGACGTCAATTTGAAGACTAAGGTGCATCTGATTCAGACCATGGTTTTTCCTATCACTTGTTATATATCTGAGAGGTGGACAATGCATAGGGATAACAGAAGAAGAATTGATGCTTTTCAAGCCATGGTGTTGGAAAAGAGTGCTGAGCACCCATGGAATGTCAAAACACATACATCTTGGAGAAAGTGCAGTCACAGTGCTCCTTGGAGATAAAGATGATAAAGCTTCTTTATGTTGAATTCTACATAATGGGTGAATTCAAATTGAGTGTTTTTAGGTTGGCAGTGCAATTCCTTAAGTCACCAGAGCTTCATAAAATATTGAGGTATTATGAGCTAGGAGGAGCTTTTCCTTGGAGAGGGACATGATGCTCAGAGGTTCTGTGAAGAAGAGGAAGACCCTCCAGCAGGTATATTGACACCTTAACTCTTACAGTGTGCTCTAGTGTGTCTGAAGTGTGAGGATGGGAAAGGATAGGCCAGGATTGGTTGTTCATAGGGTCCATATGGATCACACTCAACTTGAAAGCTTATAACAATATAACACTGCTACAGGTCGGAATTGAGTTGACAGCATTTAATAACAATAACTACTTGAATCTCTGACTCTGTGCAGTAGATTTATTTCTGAACTCCATGTGGCTAAAATTTATTAGACATGTGAAAGTTTGGATTTTTAATTTATTGGAGAAAATGTTAGTTTCTAATCTTTTAACTTTATTAAATATAAACTTTCAATGAATTTTGTCTATGTATAACAATGAGCTTGCAAATCTTCTCTGAAATATTCACTGTCATTTTGCATATGTTAAAAAGCCACCATGAAAATGTTGGCACTGCTTATTCTTCTGTGGCAGTTATTGGTAAGATAATTTCTTAGATGTTAATACTTTGAGGATGTGAACTTTCTCAGGTTTGCCGGTAACAAATGTTAAGTACCTGGAAAGACATAATAAATATCTGATGATAGAGTAATGTTAGAAGATGGAAAAAATAACACTATAAATAATAGAATTTTGCTATTCTCATATATATATGTATAAATATAGAGTGAGAATTTATATTCTATTCATATAAATAAGAATTTATTTGTGAGAACTTTTTCTCACGAATATGTAAGTCACTGTAAAATATTGCCCTCCCGCAGAAATTAACTTTTTTTCATTAATACCTTTCTTTTTTCCCTGTGGATGACGTGCACATGTATTCTTTAGAAAACGAATACATGATTATACATTTATAGATGAGGAAATAGTATTCATATTCTATCATACACAGTAATGACTTATACTATTTGATATTATTTAACTTGTAAGTGTACAGGTTTGCATAGCTGAATTATATTTCTGCTATTACAACTTAAATCTTATTTGTCCATATAATTGTTGCTTTTTCTTAAAAATATTCTGTTAAAATCTCACATATGATTGCTTTGATGTCTATAGTCAAAATTTTGAGCCATTGTTAATTACAACAATTGCAATAATTTTTGGAGATATTCCTTTTTATTAGCAACTATTGATACTTTATAATAAATGTATTATCCTAATTTCAGGTAATAAAGTTCTGATAGAAGAGGATAATTTTTTATTATTGTCTTGATACTTAATAATTGAGTTGGAATGTGAATCCAAATCTTAACTGGCTTTCAAGTTCAGACTCTTAAACAGTTTGCTATCTTGACACTACGTTACTGCGACAGGAGTAACAACAATGTAATGGTCGCAGTGGCCAAATCTTACTTCTATCTGCTTTATAAACGGGAATTTTACTCATCAGTGATATCCATAACAGCAGAAATATAGGTTCTCAGTCAGACATGCCACCCCTCATGACCCTGCACCTATTTCCACCAATCATTTCAGTGCAATTTTTCAATGTTGACTCACAGATTTAAGTCAAAGTTATGAAATCGAGAGTGAGTTTTATTAAGGAAATAAATTGGAGATTCAAGAAGGCAAAAAATACCACCCAAAGCAAGTCTAGGATTAGTCCAGCCATCCCAAACCAGATTAAAAGCAAAACACAATTCATCAATTAATAAAAGTCCCATTTTATTTCAGTAGAGCAAACTCAAATCATCCAGCAAGGTTTGCTTCAGAGCAGATACAAGTTGCCTTCTCCCTCAATCATCCAGCAAGCAAAGTCTTTAACTGTGGTCAGCACAAATCCAAGAAACATCAGTCAACAAGTGAAAGTCTAGTTTTAGTTCAGCAGCACAAATAAACCTCTGGTTTCCTCAATATTTCAACAAACATTATCTCAGAGTAGTTAATCATTCCACAAGCAAATCTTTAACTTTATGCAGGGTTCCTCTGGTTATACCTTGCCATAGCTGTGAAGACACAGCTACACATAGTCTCTTCTCTGTCTGCCACTATCATATCACCCTCTCTCCGCCACCATTTCTCACAGTGTGAAAAGTCTTATATTGGTCCCACAGCTGTTGATGATTTGTAAGACCATGTGTCTGCAGTTAAGATAACTGGAGCACATGGCCCCAGCAAGGGCTAACACAGTGGAAATAAAAGCCAATTTTTAAAGAAATTTATTGATATCACAGATTCTCAACAAAACACATAGACACAGTGAATGTAACAATGGGATCAAGTATATTAGAGTTGAAAGTGTTGGCACAGGATAAGGCAGGTCTCAGACCCATTTTTCATCAGGTTTCCATAAGTTGTAGGTGACTCAATTATGTATAATAATAACAATATAATAATCAAGTGAAGTCCACAATCATAAGCTCTTAATGTCTAACCAGGTAGGAGAAAAACAATAAATATGCAAACAAGGAATAAATTAGGTCATTTTAGAGACTGATATGTCCTCCAAGGTGAAAGACTTGGAAGTGGGGAAATTCTAAATTAGTGGATCATTCATTGATCAGTGATAACTCTTCTGAGGAGGAGCTCTTTATAGGATTACTTGGAGTCAACTCTTAATAGACATAGGTTCAGATATCTGTACAAAAACTTTCTAAAGAAAATAAGCTTGGAATACTGAGGACGGGTGTCTAATTAGTGAGTTTCAATTGTAGGTAACCAAGGGAAAAGTGTAAGCTTAATCATAAGTTGTTGTAAATTCTTTTTATTTCTTTGGAATCCCAAAAGCTGTCACAGAATAGACATTCCATTCACATCTTTTACCCAAAAGCCAATATAATAAGACACTGAACAATAACTAAAACTACTAATTTCTCCATTCACACATATGAATCATTTCTCTTTTCAGCCACACTTTAAAATGAAACAAAAATCTCAGTACTATGAAACTAGCATGCAGAATCTGTTGAAAGATGAACTTAAAATAAAATCACTAATTATTTTAGACTGGCTACCAAAAGGTGACTTAATACTAGCATTGGTTTCCAAGAGAAATTATGGAATCTCCATTCTGGAGATAGTTTAAAATAGTGTTAGATATACCCACTCGGTTCTGTCTTGCCTGAAAGCCTACACTGACCTCTCAAGGTCTTGCCAGTCCTATGATTCTGTGATAAAATTAGACTCTTTCATTGGATGAAAACAACCCAGGGTTCGCCATGCCAGCTGCAACCTGGAATAATTGGAAGGGACTGATTTTGGAGTACCTCCTACAGCTGAGACAAGATGCAATTAACAGATCTCCAAGCCGCTCTTATTTCATGCTGTACTGAGTACTCTGCTGGTTCTCAGCCAAAAATGGCTGATATCGGTGATATAAGCAAAGTCAAGTGGTCTGATCCGTGATTAAATAGTAGATGTCTTTTCTGGCTTCTGACCTTGCATTCGACAAGAATTTGTACAAATTAGCTGATGCTTTGAACCTTGGAAAAAGGAAACAGATGAGCCTAGTAAGACGTTCTTTTCTTCCATTCTTAAAATGAAAAAGTCAAATTTCTATGTGATAAGCTTTAACGTCATCATCCATCAAGTAGTTAAGCTTAATTGTAACTGTTCAAATCATTAGGATTTATGCATTTTATTTTTCCTTTTTGCCAATTTCTGCTTTGAAAAAACTTTCAAGCAATTCTTTTTCCTCTCAACACTCCCATTTAGAAGAATTATGGACAGTGACTAAAAAAGAACTCAAGAGTGAAGCTGACATGAGCTTAATGCTGACTTGTCACCTAAGATGAAGGAACTTGAAATAGTAAGATTAACTTAGCAGATGGTTTAATATGACTTTTACTAGCCATTAGATTTTATTTTCACTACATAATTGCATAAGATTATACATGTTTGAGAAGACTGGCTTCACAAAGGGGATTGGATAACTTCCTCACAGTGCACATAAGATAAATAACACCTATTGAGTGGAGACATGTAAATAAATATTATGAACAAAGGGATTGATCAGTTTTGCCATCCTACCAGATTTAGAAACAGAACATAGGAATTTTGTTATTATTAAGAAAGAAACGGAGAGTAGAATAAGTGTAGCAGCAGCAGAGGTGGTGGAAGAGCCTAGCATGAGACAGATGCAAAAGAACCTTTGTTTATGAAGCCACTGACTAGGACTTTCACTTGGGCTTACTTGCAGAGTGCAGGAGGAGGTTAGACATCATAATTGTCTCAAGGTCAAGCTCAGCAAGGCTGATGCTTAAAAGATACACAGGCAAAGGCTCCAACACAAATTAGTTTCAGAAACTCGTGGGCTTCAAACTTTGGAAGATTCTGAAATCACTCCTGCCCTCTCAAATCAGGTAATGCCTATCTGGCTAGAATTCCACCATGCTTTGTGTACAGTCAGGGGATTCTAAGCAAGATAAGGGCTTCAAAGCGAACTAATTTCAGGCCACAGCACGAGCATACAAAACCTAGAGGAGACATAGCCCTCCGCTGGGAAATTATCTTACTGGGACAATAGTATGCTTCAAATGAAGTCACAAGAAGACAGACCTGGAGCAGAAGCTCAGCAGTTAGGGACCTTTTCTCAGGACTGTATGAGACAGAAATCCTTCCCTAAACCTGCTACGTAGGATTTGGAATTAGACCCTCCCCAATTCAAGAGAGACTGGGAGCAGTGTGAGAAATTGGCAAGAGCGTGAGACGTTAGGCATCACAGAAGAGAAATTGAGACCTAAGACTTCCCATCAAGGGTTGACAGGGGGGACAGAGGTGCTGGACAGGAGGGGTTGGCGATGCTGGTGAAACAGGCCAAGGTCAAGACACAAATTCCAAGGGGCAGGGGGTAAGGGTGGGCGGGGTGAACACTGAATCTGTTGGTTACTTCTGTAACAGAGAAATGGCTTTCATATATTCCTTTCTGTAAAATGCTTGTCTGTCAGATATTGTTCTAAAGCTGAGCATAAAAATGAAAACCTTTGGGAAGGATTGGTCATTCACTTCCCCCAAAAACAGGCCTTTGAAAACCCTATGCACAACTGAGCACACATAGAGTAGTCTAACAGATATAGCACCTAAGGCTGAGCTGAGACCCCGAATTTTGAAACACAGAGGACTAAAAATTGTGTGTTTGGAAGAGGAATGTGAAAAGCATGAATGTAGGCAAATTGGACATTGTTAAGAAAGAAATAGGATGTATAATTAGCATACTAGGTATTGATGAAATGAGAGTGGTAGGCATAGGGCATTTTGAATCAGACAATCATATGATCAATAATGCAGAAATAAAAAAAGATGGGAAAATATGGTTCACTTTCATGGTGGAAAGATCATTACTAGATCCATCTTGTCATACAGTATTGTGAGTGACAGGATACTATTCACACACATACAAGGAAGTCCAGTGAATACTCCTGTCATTCAAATATATGCACCAACAACCAGAGACAAAGAAGAGAAAATAGATGATTTCTACCACTTTTGTAGTCAGAAATCAACAGAATATGTAACCAAGATAATAGGTGACTGGAATGCAAAAGTTGGAAACAGGGAAAAAAGATCAGCAGTCAGAAAACAGACCTGTGACAGAAATGAGGCTGGAGATAGAATGATAGAATTCTGTAAAATCAATAATTTACTCATTGAAAATATCTTTTATAAGAAATATAAATGGCAACTATACACATGGATTTCACCTGATGGTTTGCACAGTTATCAGATCGATTATATTTGTGGAAAAAGCACTGAAAACAACATCAGCTGTGAAAACTAGGCCAGGTACTGATTGTGAAACACACAACATATGCAAGTTCAAACTAAAGCTAAAGTAATTTAAATCAAATTCATAGGAACCAAAATTTGTTGTTATGTGCCATCAAGTCAACTGTGACTCGTAGCAACCCTATGTACAACACTTCTGAAGCCTGCCCTGTCCTGAACCAATCTTACTGACTCTGACACACCAACCCCATTGTCCTAGTTACTGTATCAGTTCATCTCCTCTGGGGCTTTCCTTTCCCTGCTGTCCCTCTACCATTAAGAGTATGATGTCCTTCTCCAAGAATTGGTTCCTCCTGGTTCCATGCCCGCAATATGTGAGACGGAGCTTCAAAATCCTACCCATGAGGAGAAACTGAGACCTTTAACATTAATTAACAAAGACCAGATGAGCTGTGGGAGGATAACAAGAATATCATCCATGAAGAAGGCAAAAAAAAGTGCATTATAAAGACAGAGGACGAAGAAAAGACCAAGATGGATATCAGAAGAGTCTCTGAACATTGTATTAGAACACAGAGAAGCCAAAGCAAATGGAAGAAATCAAGAAACTATGGAGCTGAACAGAAGATTTTGCTAAAAGAAGAGAAAGCTATTGTTATAATGAAATATGCAAAGGTTTGGAGTAAGAAAATAAAAGGGTAAATGGTGACAGACTTGCTTGACATTTTTTAAGTTGAAGAGAATGAGGAACAAATTCAAGTCTCAGGTTGCAATACTTAAGAATGCTATGGGTAGAACATTGAGTGATCCATGAAGCATTAAAAGAAGATGGATGGAGTATACAGAGACATTGTACCAAAAAGAATTTCTGTCACAAAAGAATTTCATGAAACATATAATCTAGAGGCAATAGTGATGGATGAGTAAATCCAAGCTGTTCTGAGGAATTGGCAAGAAACAAAACCCAGAAATTATGGAGTTCAGATTGACACAATGAACAAACAATGCTGCCCTGGACATGCTCATGTAGTTGTGCAAAAATATCTGGAAGACAACTACCTGGCCAACTGACTAGAAGAGATCTGTATTTATTCTTACTTTAAAAAAAGGTGACCCAATAAAGTGTGGAAATTATCACACACTATCACTAATAAAAGGATGCTTTTGGCAGAATATTAAATGATTCAGGAAGTATTAAAAGAAGATGGAAAGAATATACTGAGTTCCTGTATCAAAAGGTATTGACAGACACAGAAAAATTTCATGAAACAACATATGAGCAGGAGCCTGTGGTGATGAAAGAAGAAGTTCACACTGCTCTGAAGGAAATGGCAAAAAATAAGGGCCCAGGAATAGATGGTATACCAATTGACATATTTTAGCTAACAGATGCTGCCCTGGACATGCTCACCAAATTGTGCCAAGAAATCTGGAGAACAACCACTTGGCCAACTGACTGGAAGAGATCTATATTTATTTGCATCCCAAAGAAAGGCAACCAAACAGTGTGGAAACTATAGAACAATATCCTTGATTTCACACACAAGCAAGAGTCTACTGAAGATTATCCAAAAATGACTGGAACAGCACATCAGAGAGAACTGCCAGAAGTCCAGGCTGAGTTTAGAAGGGTCCTGGTAGCTGAGCTAATATTGGATGGACCTTAGCTGAAAGCAGGGAATACCAGAGAAATGTATATCTGTGTTTCATTAACTATGCAAAGGCATTTCACTGTGTAGATCATAACAAACTGTGGCTAACTCTGAGAAGAATGGGAATCCTAGAACACTTGATCATTCTAATGTGAAACCTATACTTGGACCAGGAGGCAGTTGTTAGAACAGAGCAAGGGAACACTGCATGGTTCAAAATTGGGAAGGGCATATGCCAGGGATGTGTCCTATCTTCATATCTTTTCAACCTGTATGCAGAACAGATTATCCGGGAGGCTGGGCTCTATGAGGAGAAACGTGGGGTCAAGATTGGTGGAAGATCTATGAACAATCTACATTATGCAGATGACACAACCCTGCTTGCTAAAACTGAGGAGGGTCAAGGACTGCAGCCTACAATACGGATTGAGGCTCAATATCAAGAAGACAAAGATTCTCACCACTGGACCAATTGGCAGCATCAGGATGGATGGTGAAGAGACTGAGATTGTTAACAACTGTAGTTTCCTTGGCTTCACAGTCAACACTCTTGGAACCAGTAGCCAGGAAATTAAAAGGTATATTGCCGTGGGAAAGTCTGCTGTTAGGAATCTCTCCAAAGTACTGAAGAGCAATGGTTTCTCTCTGGAGACTAAGGTGCATCTGATACAGGCCATGGTCTTTGCAATCACTTGTTATGCATCAGAGAGTTGGACAATGACCAAGGAGGATAGAAGGAGAATTGATACCTTTGAACTGTGGTGCTGGAGAAGAGTATTGAGGGTATTGTGGGCTGCTAGGAAAACAAATGGATTCTTCCTGGAGAGGGTTAAACAGGGTGGCTTCTTGGAGGCAAGGATTCTGAGGCTCCGTCTAACATACACTGGACATGTTGTAAGGAGGGACTGGTCCTTGGAGAGGGACATCATGCTTGGTAGGGTGGAGGGACAGTGCAGGAGGGGAAGACCCTCTATGAGGTGGATTGATTTGGTAACTGGGGTAATCAGGATTGTAATCAGAGACAGTGTGATTGGCACAGGACAGAGCAGAGTTTAGGGCTCTTGTACATAGTGTTACTATGAGTCACAAGCGACTCAACTGCACATAGCAAATAATATCACAAATACCACAGACAAGCAAAATCCTGCTGACTATTATTCAAAAGCAGGTGAACAGTAGATAACTGGCAGAGAACTACCTGAAATACAAGCTGGATTTAGAAGAGGCTGTGGCACTAGAAACATGATTACCGATGTCAGATAGACCTGGGCTGAAAACAAAGGGTACCAGAGGAATGTTTATCTGTGTTTCATTGACTACGCAAAGACAATTGACTCTGTGGACCTCAAAAAATTGTAGCTAACTTTGATAAGAATGGAAATCCTAGAACACCTATTTGTGTTCCTGTGAACCCTATACTTGGAGTAGGAATCAGTGGTCAGAACAGAGCAACAAAACACTGAATGGTTCAAAATCAGGAATGGAGTGCATCAGGGATGCATCCTATTTCCATACCTGTTCAATCAGTATGTGGAATATGTAATCTTGCCTGATGGACTATATGAGGAGAAGTGTGGCATCAGGTTTGGAGGAAGACTGATCAACAACCTACATTATGCAGATGATATATAACCTTGCCTGTTGAAATTCAGGAGGACCTAAAGTGTTTTCTGGGGAAGGTTGAGAACTGTAGTACTCAGCATAGATTAAAGGACAACATTAAGAAGGCTAAGATTCTCACCACTGGGACAATCGACAGCAGTATGATAGGTAGAGAAGAGACTGACCTTGTTAACAATTTCAACTTGCTCAGCTCCACAATCAGCACTCTTGGCAGGAACACTGTAGCCAGGAACTCAAAAGATGAATTAAATTGGATAAGTCTACTGTCAGAGACTTCTCCAAAGTGTTAAAGAGTAAGGATGTAAGTTTAAAGACTAAGGTGCACTTGATCCAGGCCATGGTCTTTATAATACTTGCTATCCATCAAAGAGTTGGAGAATAACTAAGGATGACTGAAAAAGAATTGATGCCTTTGAGTTATGTTGCTGGATAACAGTACTAAACATATCATGGATTGTCAGGTCAGACTTTGATATGGTGAAGCCAACTTTCTCCTTGTGGGCAAGGATTTTGAAGCTCTGTCTCACAAATTGTGGACATGTGACCAGGACAGTCCAGTCCTTGGACATTATAGTTGGAATGGTAGAGTGATAATGAAGGAGAGGAAGACCCCAGATAAGATGGATTGACATGGTAACTGGGGCAATGGAGATAGTTGCATGGGTGTTGGTGAGACTGGCTCAGGTTAGGATAGGGTGCATGCAGTGCTATTGTACAGATCAATATGAGTCATGGGTGATTCAATGGTACATGACTACAGCTAGTAAGCCTGAGAAGTTGTGCTGACAGAAGCATCCACAGCCTGAATTGCATTGTATTACATCTTGAATGTTTATTCCAAATATCAGGGACCATGTTTTTTGTCAATGGCTCTAGCGCAGCTTGAACTTCTTCCTTCCTTGCCATTGATTCTTCATCAGATGCAATATTGATATATTTTAATGTTTATCAATCATTTTTGGTTCAGTAATCTATGTGTTTCTTCCATCTCATTTTGATATTTCCTGTATAATTCAAGATTTCCCCCATAGCATCATTCATGTCATAGCCTGAAGCTTGAATTTTATTGCATTCTTTTAGCTTAATAAATTAACATTTTTTATAATTCCAATTTATAGCCCATTTCATTATAATAGTTTGCTTTGCCTTCTAATAGTGTGCTTTGTCTTCTTTAGCTGCCCTTGGAAATTTTCTGCTCAACTATTTGGTTTGGTATTTTCCTCCTCTATATTGGACTCTTTTATACGTTAAGTGCCATTTTCATAGTCTCTTTTGACATCCATTAGTTTTTTACTTTCTCCTTCATCTTTGTTATGACATTTTTGCTTTATTCATGGATGATATCCTCAATGTCATCTCACAATTCATCTGATCTTTGATCAATAGTGTACAATTTTCAACGTGTTTTTAAGATGGTTATGCAGATGACACAACCTTGCTTGCTGAATGTGAGGAGAACTGGAAAACATTGATACAGAAGATCAAATGATATGGATTATAACCTTCACTATGGATTATATCCCAGCATCAAGAAAGCAAAACTCCTTACTACAAGACCAATAAGTAACAGTATGATAGATGGAGAGAAGATTGAAGTTGCCCACAATCATATTACATACTGTATTAATACATAAACACTGTTGGTGCCAGCAGTCAGGAAGTTAAAAGATGTTTTGCACTGGGGAAATATTCTGTCAAGGACTATTCTCAGGTGCTAAAGATCAAAGACATCGATTTAAAGACTAAGCTGTGCCTGTTCCAAGCTAGATATAGTCTTTTAAACTGCTTCCTATGAATGAGAAAACTTGATAATGAATAAGGATGACAGAGAAATTAACTTGAATTGTGGTGTTGTAAAAGAGTACCGAATATTTCATTGACTGCCAATAAACAAATAAATATGTCTTGAAGGATGTGTAAGGTTTGTGGCAAGGTTTGTGAAATTTGTTTCACACACTTTGGGCACACACATGCATACATCTGGATGTGAGGCCTATTGAAAACTAGAACCCTTTTTTGCTTGTCCATGGTGCTTAGTGTAAAGACTATGCATAAAAACATCTCAATAAATAATCCTTGAGTCAATGGAAGCACGGGAACATCTAGTGCAGTGATGCCTGCTATTTAAATAATACAACATACAATGTTCTTCGTAATCACTTGCTTTGTGTCAGAGAGCTGGACAATGACTAGGGATGACAGACGGATAATTGATGCCTTTCAGCTGTGGTTTTGGAGAAAAGTATTGAATATTCCATAGACTGTCAAGACAATGAATAGATTCAGCCTGGAGAGGGTTAAACCAGGCTGCTCCTTGGAGGCAAGGATTCTGAAGCTGCTTCTGACATACTTTGGACATGATTCAAGGAGACACCAAGGAGACCCTCAAGGAGAGGGACATAATGATTAGGAGGGTGGAGGGACAGTGCAGGAGAGGAAGGCACTCGATGAGATAAATTGACTCACTGACTGGGGTAATGTCAAAGAGAAAATAAGATTGGCACAGGATAGAGCAGAATTTAGGGCTGTTGTACATAGGCTCTCTATGAGTCATAGATGACTCAAGGGCACATAACATCAACAACAACACATATAATGTTCAAGAACTCTCATGGCCTACTGGCAAGAAGCTACACTGCAAATTCAAGGCACGCGGGTCAAGGACACCTACTGCTCCACAGAAGGATGAACAGTCTCTTCCATGAAATTAACAGCCTCTGAAAACCCACCAGAAAGTCAGTTATGGATCGGTTCAGACTCTATGGTACTCAAGAACAACAACAATCATGCAATGTTGGCTGGTTTTTTAAAACAAATTTTTTATCTCTAAGTTCCACATCTGAAATAGTTGATAACCAAGAAGGATAGCAAAGTGAGGGGAGCCTGGATAGTGGTCAATGAGCTTGAGATTGAGTTCCTCAATAGTAAAATAGCTCTGAGTAACCATATTTGTTCCCATTCCAAAGAAACGTGACCCAACAGAGTGCAGAAATTATAGAACAATATCATTAATATCACATACAAACAAGATTCTGCTAAATATTATCCAGGCAGATATATGCACACCCATGTTTATTATGGCTTTGTTCACAATAGCAAAAAGTTAGAAACAACCTAAGTACCCATCAACAAATGAATGGATAAAAAGCTCGGGCATATTCACACAATGGAATACTATGCTGCATTGAAAAACAAGGAACTCATGCTATATTATTCAAAATGGGTGATCCTGGAGGACCTTATGCTGAGTGAAATACCTCAGTCACAAAAGGACAAATACGGCATAGTGCCACTGTTGTAGAACAGGATTGACATAAGGATTGGGGTGAGACTGAGAAAAAATTGGGTAAATTATATATACTGCACTGAAACAGATGAGGGAGAGAACAGTTTTAAAATGATATATGATTGGGTATTATCATTATGACAAGAGTCCAGAATGAAGGTTGCATAGTGGAGTGTACCTGGAGACTGTATACCAATAAAGGAATTTTTCTTTTACTTTTCGAAGAGAAAAGCGAACTGGGGGGGGGGTGAGGGGTGGGCAGGGAGAATAATGCAACAATGAATGAATGGAAATCCAAAAATCTCTGTAAATGTTCATTAAAATTAATATTTTTTTTAAAAAAACGATTATCCAAAAATGACCAGAACAGCACATCAACAGAAAACGACCAGATTTTTAGTCTGAGATTAGAAGAGGCCATGGTACTAGGGATATTATAATGTTAGATAGATTTTGACTGAAAGCAGAGAGTACAAGAGAAATATTTGTCTGTGTTCATTGACTATGCAAAGATATTTTGACTGTGTGGATCACAACAAACTGTGGCTGAGAAGAATGATAGCTTCAGAACAATCGATTGTGCTTATGAGGAACCTAAATTTGGACCAAGAGCCAGTTGTCAGGACAGAGCAAGGCAACACTGCATAGTTCAAAATTGGGAAGGGTGTACACCAACAATGTTTTTTATCTCCATCCCTTTTCAATCTATATGCAGAACAGATTATCTGAGAGGCTGGACTCTATGAGGAGGAATGTGGATTCACAATTGAAGGAAGATGCATCAACAATCTTGCTTTATGCGGATGACACAACCCTGCTTGCTGAAACTGAAGAGGGCCTGAAGCACGTGCGGCAGAAGGTCAAGGACTGCAGCCTAAAATATGAATTGAAGCGCAACATTAAGAAAATAGAGATTCTCACCACTGAGCCAATTGGCAGCATCATAACAGACGGTAAAGAGATTGAGATTGTAAACAGCTTTAGTTTGTTTGACTCCACAATCAACACTCTTGGCACCAGCAGCCAGGAAATAAAAAGACGAATTCTATTGGGATAGTCTGTTGACAGGGACCTTTCCAGAGTACTAAAGAACAACGATATCAGTATGAAAACTAAGGTGTGCCTGACCCAGGCAATGGTCTTTACAATAATTTTCTATGCCTCAGAAAGCTAGACAATGATTAGGGATGATGAAAGAGAATTAGTGTCTTTGAGCTGTAATGCAGGAGAAGAGTATTGAATATACCATAGACAACTAAGAGAACAAACAAGTTTGTCCTAGAAAGGGTGAAACCAAGCTGCTCCTTGGAGGCAAAGATTCTGAATCCTCATCTGACATACTTTGGGCATGTTGCAAGGAGGCACCAGTCGTTGAAAAGAGACATCATTCTGGAAGTGTGGAGGGATAGTGCAAGAGAGGAAGACCTTGGATGAAATGTACTGACTGAGGTAATGGGGATAGGTGTGTCAGAGATGATAAAGTTGACTCAGGATATAGCAGGGTTCAGAGCTTTTGTACACAGGGTCACTACAAGTTGCAAACGACTCAATGGCACATAGCAAGAAATACAAAACCGTTTTATATTTTGTTAAGCCTGTTACATGGAAATTACTTTCGCAGATGGTATTTTTTGATACTTATTTTCTTATTAGTGCTGTCATTCACTTTTTGTGCTTCTAAGTAATGTTCCATAGTTGTTGTTGTTGTTGTTATGTGCCGTCGAGTC
>NW_006399793.1:4209242-4242424 GCF_000299155.1 Elephantulus edwardii
ACCATGGCCTGTATCAGCCGCACCTTAGTCTCCAGAGAGACACTGTTGCTCCTGAATACCTTAGAGAGGTCCCTAACAGCAGACTTTCCCATCCATAGTAAAATACATAAAACAAAAAGACCAAGACAAACACACAGAAATGTTGATAATCAGGTGCTTTCAGCATATGCCTCATACTTTGCTGGCATCACCACTGCACAAATTAATTACATTGTAAACTAAGAAAAGTAGGAAAGAGATTGGACACTGAATACTGTCTGAGTATATGAAGAATTCCCAAAGATTATGTTCTCTGCTTCTTTATATACCCAGTCACACTCCACAAACCATGGTGAATAAAAATGATAAAGATAAAATAGAAGCTTGGATCGGCTGAGGAACCTGAGCAGCTTGGTGTTCCTGGATCATATCTATCTCTTCACATGCCAATATAGCTTCAAGTTTTTGTTCCAGAACAAGTGCTTCTTTGGTTTCTTTTTTGTCTCTTTTCTTTTTTACTAACTTCTTTTTTTGCTTATCAAACTTACAAGATACATGCAGACATCAAGAGTTGGATAGAGTAGACTGTCAAAGAGAGCAGTTTATGGCATAAGATTCAAATCTGAGAAAAAAAGAGAGAACAATCTTATAACTGGGATTCTAACAAAGCTGCTTTCATTTTAAATCTTGAATATTCATGTAAATTCAGATAAATGTATCAAGCTTATTTGTGTGTAAAAGATTAATTGTATAAAATATAGAAAGCTGGGATGAAAGATGGTGGGAAAAGGGAAAGCTTCAGAAGGGCAGATCGGAGAAAAGAAAAAAAAATGTGTCAAAGACATGGTGAGATTTTCTTAAATCCTCTCAACATCATTAGCCATTAAAAAAGTATCTACTCATGAATATGCCCCCAGTTCATTGAGATAGAATAAAATGCCACCTACTCCTTCACCATGTCCAGGATTGGTTGTAGATTGAACCACTGTGTCCACTACACAAAGCACTTCTCTACTGAGACTCTTCCATTAGTCCTTGCTGTGGTTGTTAGACGCTGTCAAGTGAACTCCAATTCATAATGGTCCTGTGTACAGGAATATGAAACCCTGTCTGATCTTGTGCTATTCTTACAATCTCTGCTATGCTTAAACCTATTGTTGCAGTCAATAAAGTCAACTCATTGTTGTCAAGTTGGGACCAACTCATAGTTGACCACACAGTGGGATTTCAGAATTTGTTAATCACAGAGAAGATTGACTATCTTTTTTTCACAGAGAAATCAGTGGTTTGAACTGGCTACTTTTCTGGTAGGTAGCACAATTAAGAGTAACCATTAGGACACTAGATCTCAATTCCTCATTAACAGTAAAATGCAGATAAAAACCATAGTGGAGAACTACGTTATAGTCACTGTTGTTGTTGTTGTTGAGTAAATTATGTTGAAACTGACTCGTGACTGATCCTCTGGTGAGTTTTCAGAGTCTGCAAGGGGTGCAGGAGTAGACTGTACATCTTTCTCCAAAAGAGCAGCTGATGCGTTCTCACATCCCTTTAAATTGGCAGCACGACTCTTTATCACTAATCTATCAGAGCTCCCTCATACTCAATAGGAAGGTTATATTATATGAAAAACAAGGAAAAGAAAAGTGTTGGTAAAGATATAGGGATATTTGAACCCCAATACATTAGCAGTGAAACACAAAATGGTTCAGTTACTTTACAAAGGAAAAGAAATCAATTTCTTTTAGAGTTATAAATAAAACTACAGTAGCAATTCACATCTTCACTCCTAATAGTATACTAAATGAACACTCTTAACACCAGCAGTCAGGGAATCAAAAGATGAATTGCACTGGGAAAATCTGCTGTCAGGGAGCTCTCCAGAGTGTTGAAAAGCAAAGATGTCAGTTTAGACACAAAGGTGTGCCTAACCCAGGCCATGGTCTTCACAATTATTTGCTATGCGTCAGAGAGCTGGACAAAGACAAAGGATGACAGAAGAATCAACACCTTTGAATTGTGGTGCTAGAGAAGAGTCTTGAACATACCATGGACCACCAAGAAAACAAATAGGTTTGTCTTGGAGAAGGTAAAACTAAGTTTCTCCTTGGAGGCTAGAATTTTGAAGCTTTATCTTACATACTTTGGGCTTGTGGCCAGGAGGGACAGGTTCTTGGAGAAGGACATCATGTTTGGAAGGGTGGATGCACAGCATAGCAAAGGAAGATCACAGATGAGATGGATTGATACAGTAACTGGGGCAATGAGAGTTCGTGTGTTAGAATTAGTGAAACAGGCTCAGGACAGGGAAAGATTCAGAGCTGCTGTATCTGCTGGGTGGCTATGGGTTGCAGGTGACTCAATAGCACATAACAACAACAACAACGACATACCCCAAAGAATTGAAAATAGATACTCAAATAAGCATATATACACATGTAGTGTTGTTTTTGTTGTTATTGTTTACTATAGAGTCAGAACCAACCCATAGCTGACCCTCCAGTGGATTTTCAGACACAATTAGTCACACAGGTGCAGATTGTCCAACCTTCTTCTGCAGAGTGGGCTTTACTTTTTAGTAACAGAGATGTTTTGAAATTAGGCAGAAGTTGTGCTTACATAGTTTCATGAATTTACTAAATGCCATTGAACTGTTAACTTTAGAATATTTATTATGTTCTTTGAATTTAACCTCAGTAAATTAAAAGGTAAAAAACTACTATTATTCTCAAACTATAAATAGAAATACTGATAATAGGTGACACTAATAAGTAGAAAGAGTGATTTATATGCAACATTTTAATTTTAATTTTTTGCTTATTTTTCTAGAATTTAAGAAAAAATTAGATGGTGATTTTAAGAGGATGCTTTGAACAGAGAGGAAAAAATGAATAGTAGATATGTCTAAAGATGCTGATTGGGAATAACAACAAAGCCAGATGGCATAAATGGCATCTTTAGGGATTTTGTAGCGTAAAGAGCTATGTTAGAAAGTGCCCCCTCTGTCCTGAATATGCCGCAGTCAGACACTGAGCATGCTCTGTGTCCTCAGCTAGCCACGTTAACTCGCTCATGTGCAAGGCTCCAAAACCTTTCTCTCACTCTTTAGGGTTCGTAGAGTTTTAACTCTCTCCAGCGTTTTTCGAGATGACTTTTCAGCCCTTTTGCAAATACTTAACCAGTAAGAGGAGCATTATTTGTGAAATAGTTACGATATATATATATGATAACAATTAAACAACTACTAAAAATAATGTCTGCATACCTACATAATGAACAAATATTAAGTTAAAAATAAATGTTCGGAATAATACATCTAATGTGATTTAGTTTCTATTACCAACAATAACACGTACAGACTGTCTGCATAAGCCTAGAGAGTGGAGAGAAAACAATCTGAGTTAAGTCGCTCACCATAATGTTCTCTAGAGTCATCCCTTTTGTAAAATGGTTCTCAATTGTTCTTCAATTCTGCATAATTCCCCATTGTGTGAATATGCTATTTTTCCCCCTATTCATTAGTTTGTTGCTGGACATTTGGGCTGTTTCTCTCTCTTTGCTAATGTGAATAATGCTGTAGTAAACATTGCTAGGCATATCTGTGTTTTATTTGTTTTCTTTGGGGTAGATTGCTAGTTGTGGGATTGTTAAGTCAAATGCAACTTCTATTTACAGTCTTCTGAGGAAGCTATAGACTGCCTTCCATAGTGGTTTTGCCATTTTAGAGTCCCACGGGAAATAAATGAGAGTCCCAACGTTTCTGCATCCTCACCAACGTTTATTATTTGTTGTCCTATAAAATGTTACCATTGTTACTGAGGTGGATTTGTTTTCATTTACATTCTCTAATAGCTAGTGATCTTGAGCATTTCTTCATGTAATTGTTCACCATCTGAGTGCTCTCTTTGGGAAAGAGTTTCTTTATATATTCTGATTGTATTGCAATTGAATTGTTTGCCTTCTTCATGTGGATGGGATGGAATATTCAAAGGATTTTAGATATGAGTCCTCTATCGGTTGTGTTATTACCAAATACTGTTTTCCACTCTGTGGGTTTCCTTTACACCATGTTTGAGGACTTTTTTTTTTCATATGCAAAGGATTTAATTTTTAGAAAGTCTTACTCATCTACATTAACATTTTCTCATTATAGATTCTTGATTATGGTTGAAACTCTATTCATGCCATGGATTAGAGGTAAATTCTTCTTATCTTTTTAATAATGATCTATACTCTTTTTTGCTTTATTCCTAGATCTATAATCCACTTTGAATTTGTTTTTATGTATGATGTGAGATCTAGATCTCCTTTTATTTTTCTGCAGTTGGATGTTTGATTTTGCCAGCACTATTTGTCAAAGAGTCTGTCATTATCCTCTTTATGGATATTGTTTTTTTTGCCAAAGATCTGTTGACCATTGGTATATAAGTCAATCTCTCAGTTATTGACTCTGTTCTACTGGTCTATGTGTCTGTTACAGTATCAGTACCGTGCTGTTTTGACTACTACGGCTGTGTAGTAGCTTTTGAAACCAGGAATTGTGATTCATTTTCCTTTGTATTTCTTTTTCAGCAGAGTTTTGCTTATTACAGGTCTTTATCCTTTCCAAATAAAGCTGAAAATTGTCTTTTCCATCCCTGAAGAGTGACGTTTATTTCTGCTTTGAGAGTGTCTTGAATCTGTTGATTTTGGAAGAGTTGTCATTTTCATAATATTCAGTCTTCCTATACTTGAACAGGTTATAGTCATCCATTTAACTAGGTCTCTTTGTTGTTGTTGTTTTTTGTAATAGTGTTTGTATTTATCTTTTTATAAGTGTTTTTTGTCTTTAGTTATGTTTAGGGTTTGGGGGAGATTATTAACACTTAAATATATTTCTACCATATATTTGTTTTAATAGTCATGCTTTGTTTTTGCTTTAAAACATAACAATGTAAAGTATTTAAAGTTATTGAGTAGAATTGTTCCCTTATGCGAACTAGTGTTTTATTTGACTTATTTAGAGTTCACTAAGTTATTATTAATGCCCTTAAACTGATTGACTCTTAATGACTCTAATTCATAGTAATATACACAACTAATTGAAATAATTTTCAAGTCTGTCCTTTACCAGTGTTTCACTTATGTGTCAATCCATCTCATTGATGATCTTCCTATAAGTCAATTCCTCAATATATCACAAGTTTACAAGTTTGATAATTATTGCACAAAAAGTTTAATATGGTGACAACAACAACAACAACAACAAATCAAGGTAATTACCGTTAAGTCCATTGTGACTAATGATAAACTCAAGTGTGCCAGTGTAGATTTGTATTCCATAGAGTTTTCCATGGCTGATGTTTAGGAACTTGATCTTCAGATCTCTCTACTGAGGCAGCTCTGAGTGCATTTGACACATCATATCTTTTGATTA
Source organism: Elephantulus edwardii (assembly GCF_000299155.1). Lineage (NCBI taxonomy): Eukaryota > Metazoa > Chordata > Mammalia > Macroscelidea > Macroscelididae > Elephantulus > Elephantulus edwardii. The sequence continues at coordinate 4,214,638 of NW_006399793.1, forward strand.
CCAACCTACCACATGGCCCCATCTAGGAATTCTCAAAAACTGGGTGAATGATCCTAATTGTCTACCTCATACCCATTCTCACTTTTTCTTACATCATGTGGCCCTGGTATAATAGGGAATACAACACAGTCACTTAAAAAGTAGAGCATGATATAAAAAAAACAAATGTAAAAAACCAACAACAAAAACCCAAACACATTATAGCTCTAATCTGTGCACAGGAGTTCTGTGGTGGTACAAACAATTCACACACTTTACTGCAACCAAAAGGCTATTATAGATTTAATCTCATCCACAGGTACCTCGGAAGAAAGACCACATAATCACTTCTGAAAATAGGTAGTAATTGGTCTAGAGGGCACATGGGATTGGCATGAGTTAAAATCAACTAGACAGCCACTGATTTTTTTTTCTTTTTAAAAATCACATAATTGAGAATAGGCAGGAAAATAAGAACTTGCCCAAGGGATATAAAAAGGAAACATTTTATGCAACTTGAGGAGGATATTTTTAAAAGGAAGACAAGTCATGCACATACTCGCTTATCAGTCTAAAACACTGAGATACAGGATTAACATGAGGATAGGCATTCCAACTGCCACCTTCACAGTGACTTTAAGATGAAAGCCATACAGTAAGGGTGATGAAAAGAGTAAACAGGGTTTTCTGATGTCTCTATGGTGTTACTTAACAGATTTGACCTGCCTATTTCTGAGCTACTTAGACTTAAAAGAGTAAAGTTTTTGTGTGTGTATTTTTATTGTTGTTGTTGTGGTGTAAAGTACAGTTGGAACCAACCTAGAGCGGGTTTTCAGAGGCAGCTAATTGCATGGGAGGAGAATGCCCACCCTTATTCCATAGAGTAGCTGGTGGCCTTGAACCACGTGCCTTTAGGATTAGAGCACAGCTTTTTGCCACTAGGCCACCAAAGCTCCATTCACTTATCAATATCTTTAAAATTTTGTATTGTTACAGATTGTTATAGATGTCATAGTTTTGTTAAGTGCCATCAAGTCAAGTATTACTCGTGATGCTATGAACAATAGGTCTTAACTTTGTTCCATCCTGTGCCATCCTCACCATTTATCACATATTTAAGCTCCCTGCTGTAGTAACTGAGTCAATACACCTGGTTGACAGTCTTCCTGTCTTTTGCCGCCCTGATACCTTTCCAAGCACAATGTCCCTCTTGAAGGAATAGCTTCTCCTTAGAATATACCCCAAGAATGCATGACAAAATATGTCAGCTTTGCCTTATAGGAGCACCGTGGTTGTGCTTTCTACAAGATATTCCTGTTTGGTTTTTTGGCAGACCATGGGACATTTAGTACTCTTATCCGACATCACAACACAAAGGTATCAATTCTTTTCTGTCATTCTTATTCATTGTCTAGCTCTCAGATGCTTTACTAACTATTGACAAGACCGTGACATGAATCAGGAGCACTTGAGTCTTAAAACTATGATGTATACTCCTCAGTAATTTGTGATGGTTCCTGGTGGCAGATTTTCCCAACGCAATATTTCTCCTGATCGCTTATGAGGTGGAATGTGGCATCAAGATTGGAGGAAGATTCATCAAATGTCTATATTATACATATGACAAAACCTTGCTTGTTGAAACTTAAGATGACCTGAAGTGCTTCCTGTAGAAAGTCAAAGAATTAGCTCAATATGGATTGAAGTTCAACATCAAGAAAACAAAGATTCTCCTACTGAGCCAACTGGCAGCACCATGACAGATGGAGAAGAGTAAGACTGTTAACAGTTACAGCTTGCTCGGCTCCACAATCAATACTCTCAGCACCAGCAATCAGGATATCAAAAGATGAATTTCATTGGGAAAATTCACTGTCAGGGACTTCTCTAGAGTATTGAAAAGCAATGGTGTCAGTCTAGAGACTAGGTGTGCCTGACCCAGGCCAAGGTCTTCACAGATATTTGCTATGCCTCAGAGAGCTGGAAAATAACTAAGGATGACAGAAGAATAATTGAGGTCTTTGAAATTGTAGTGCAGGAAAAGATTCTTAAACATACTATGAACCATCAAGAAAACAAATAGGTCTGTCTTGGAGAATGTAAATTTTCTCCTTGGAGGCTAGGATTTTGAAGCTCCGTCTTACATTCTTTAGACATATGCTCAGGAGAGACTAGTACTTGAAGAAAAACATCATGCTCAGAAGGGTGGAGGGACAGTGCAGGAAAGGAAGATTCTAGATGAGATGGATTGATATAGTAACTGGGGCTGTAGGAATTGGTCTGTTGGAATTAATAAGACTGGCTCAGGACAGGGCAGGCTTCAGAGCAGCTGTACATAGGGTTGCTAGGGGTCGCAGGTGACTCAATGCCACATACAGCAAATTGACTGTAGGTACCAAGAGTGTTGATTGTGGATTCAAGTAAGATGAAATCATTGATAATTCCATTCTTCTCTCCATCTATCATAATATTATCTATCAGACCAGTGGTGAGGATCCGCCCCCCTCCCCCAGGTATTGTGATGTAATACCTATTGAAGACTGGAGTCTTTTATCTTCTGCAGCAAGCACTTCAAGCCTTCCTCACTCTCTGCAAGCAAATGCATCATTTGCATAACACCAGTGTTGATGAGTCTTTCTCCTATGCTTACCTTCTTTTTCAGAGTACAACTTCTTAAATGATTCTCTCAGCATACAAATTGAATAGATATGGAGAGGTTACAATTCTGATAAACAATTTTCTTAATTTTAGCATTCCTTTCATTTGTTGAAACAACAAGCTCTTGTTCTAGGTACAGGTTTTGCATAGGCACAGTTAAGTGCCCTGGGAGTCTCATTCTTCTCAATATAAGTTGTATTTTTTTTATGATTCTCACAGTAAAATGGCTTTGCTTAGTAAAAAAAAAAAATAAAACAAAACAAAACACAAAAGAAACCCACAAAATCACTACAAATAGATATTCTTCTGGAATTCTTTACTCTCAGCCTGGATCCAAATGACATTAGCAATTATATGCTGATACAATGGCATCTTCTAAATCCCCCTAGAACTTCTGAAAGTTCTCTATGTACTGTTTTAGCTGATTTTTAATGATCTTTAGCAATATTTTGTTAGTATATGATTTTAATAACATTATTTCATAATCTCCACATTCTGTTGGATCACCTTTTTTGGGAATGGGAACAAATATGGATCTATTCCAGTCAGTTGCTCAGGTAGCTGTACTCAAAATTGTTTAGCATAGTTTGGTGAGTTCCTTCAGGGTTCCACCTGTTAGTTAAAACAAGCCAATTGATGATACATTGATTATTGGGGCCTCATTTTTTTTCCATGTCTTCAGTGCAGCTTGAATATTTTCCTCATTACCACTGGTATTTTTTATCATCTGTTACTTCCTGAAATAGTTCAGTGGTGACCAATTTTAGTACTGACTCTATTCCCTACATCTTTTTCTTTTTAAATTTATTTTAATGAAAGTTTACAGAGACTTAGGGTTTCCAGTTATTCATTGTTGCACTTTCCCCCTACATCTTCTCTAAAGGCTTCCTGAATCATAAACTATTTTGCTCCTTGTTGTTTTATTGTTTGTTTACCATTGAGTCTGGCTGGTTTTCTGAGGCAGTTAATCACTTGGGAGGAGATTGCCCATCCTTATCCTGCAGAGCAGGTGGTGACCTTGAACTACATGCTTTTGGGATCGCAGCCCAGCTTCTTGCCACTAGGCCACCAGAACATGCATTCTTCAGTACTTCAATTCAAGGCTTGAATTTGTCTTTTAATTCTTTCAGTTTGACAAATGCTGAGCAAGTTCTTCCCTGCCTATTCTCCAATTCCAGCTCTCTGCGTATTCTGTTATAATTTTCTTTGTCTTCTCAAACTGTCTTTTGAAATCTTTGTTCCAGCATCTCACCCTTTGTTTTGGCTTAAAATATATATTCTCAGTGGCCAAATGCAGAAATTGAAATTCCTTATTGAAAAAAAACACAGAATTGAGGAATCACATTTTACGGTTTTGTTTTCATGGCATGTTGTTATGTCCTATTTAGTCAAATATGATTCATTGCAACCCTATAAAAAAAACGATCTGAAATATGTCCTAGACTTCATATCTTTATCATCCTTGACACAAGTCCTTACCACAGACACTGTACCAGTTCATCTCATTGAGGATCTTCCTCTCTTTCACTGACCCTACACTTTCTCAAGCTTGATGTCCTTTCCACCTCCTAACAACATATCCAAAATATGTGAGGTAAAACTTCATCATCTTGGAGTATACGGAACATGTAGGTTGTACTTTTTTAAAGACATATCTGTAATTAGCACTCTTCTCCAACACCATAAGTTTGTGTTCTAATTCACTGTCAAGCTCTCAGATGTATAGAAGGTGATTGGAAATACTGTGGTTTGAGTTGGGCAGACCTTAGTCCTTAAACTGACATCACTGATTTTTCAAGAGCAAATACAATATTAAGTGTGGATTCAAGCAAGATGAACTCATTGACAATTCTAGTGTTTACTCCATATATCATGATGTTACCTGTTGGTCCAGTGCTGCTTTTTACCAGTTAGCAGTACCCACATGGACATAAGGCCATGATCCAGGAGGAACGAAGCACCATCTATCTTTGTTGGGAGAAAACAGTTGGCTCAGCCAGACTCTGCTGGTATTAGAGTTACAGCGTATTGACCGGTTTCTTATATGATTGGCGGAGGAGATGGTAGCAGAGAAGAGAAGGCCTTGCATAGACTTGCTTATATAATTGTGTATATGTATGCTTGCTTGTTCATAATTTGCTCTTCTGATTACAGTACTTATTTGTAAGTTTACTGTACTAAGGTACCTGGCTGGCTGCACGGATGCTGGAGTCTATGCTGCAGACATTTAATTATCAATAGCTCACCCATAGTGGACAGGATCAATCACAGCTTTCAGATAAAGACAGATTAAGAAGTATTGAAGTGAAAAAAAAAGAGAAGTATTGAAGTACTTCTAAAATAACTGGCCTTTGAAAACTCTATGAACAATTTAGAAGAACCCTGTTTTGTAGCATAGAAGTCATTTTTCCAGGGTTTGGTCTCCTACTTATTCATAATAATCCTGATAGTGTTTATGTTATTTCTGTAAAACTTACCTATACAAAAATGACTTCTTAAGGCTCTCGGGATAATGCTTGGTCTTTGCCTTTCACTACTGGCAATAGAGACTTTTGATGAACTGATTAAACAAAAATAAAAACACATTGAGGCAAGAGTACTACAATAATTTAAACCTGTTTTTAAGGGTTCAAAGTGGTAATCTATGACATTTCAGGCAACAAAACATCACTGTAAATAACAAATCTAAGCTGAAATGGAGCACAAGCTTTGTTCAATGACACGAGAATCGACCTGGAAGTAAATCCATCTAATGGGTTCTAATTCCAGATCTGCCATCTAATTGTCATTTGTGCCTGAGTGATATCATTTAGCTTAACCATGCCTCATTAGTGAAATGGGATAACTGACCCAGAGTTTGAAAAAAAAATCTGATAATGGAGTGAAACATGACTGAGGGAACTTCATGAGGGAACTTCCTTTTATGGAAAGGTTGGTTTTTTAAAATTTTTTTTCCTGAATTCATCAGAGTCCAAATAGTACACCTCCATCATTTCTTGGTAACTGGGAAAGAGTAAATGGTGTTTACAAAATGTTATCAATGGCAAAGAATAACACAGGTGACAGTGCTTTTGGACGGTGTAAAGAGTTGTAGATAAAAGATATTTCTTCTTCAATCTTCTCAATTGTCAAAATGTATAATCAAAAGCCATTTTAGCTCTAAATTCTTTTATTAAACAGAAAATTGGTAGCATTACACAATGAAAATAATTTCCCTGGATATCCTGTGCAACTCATAATATGTCTTTCAGTATAATTTTTTCAATTATTGCTTCATAATTGATATTATCACAATTTGCCTATTAGATCATTTAAAGATCTGAGACGACAAATAAATTGACCTAGTTAGAACTGGAATCTAAATGTAAGAGTTTTGACTTAAGAGTAGTAATCTCAATATTCCATATATACTATTTCACATGAGATGGGGAGAATGAATTTTATCTAACATGGTTTTAATAAAAGAAATTTAATCTGAAAATTGCTGTTTATGTCCTCATAATTTTTATTGGAAGGAAGAACTCGATTCTTGATATTTTGGGAATCTATTTGTCTCTCTTTCTATGTATCTCTCACTCTAATGTCCTTGATTTAGAACAGACTTGAAGCTGACTCTTCAGAAGGTTTACTGAGACTGTAAACTGAAAAGGAGGAAATTGCTCATCCTTCTTTCTTGGAATCAAGGATGGATTTGGGACCACTAAAAAGGCAAGGCTTTTAGGTTAGCTGTGGTATCGGTTACAGATTACAGACTAACTGAAAAGAAGTCAGAACCAAGTCATAGCTGACCTTCCATTCAGTGGGTTTTCAGATGTAGTATATTGCAAGGGAGGAGGTTCCCCATCCTTTTTCCATAGCACAGCTGGTGTATCGGAATTGTATGCCTTTGGAATCGTATCATAATTTCTTACCACTAGGAAAACAGAGCTCTGTAAATATCTTATAAACAAATGCATTTATTTGTTATTTTATGAGTTATGCATTTAACAATGACCCATTGTGACCTTATGAACATCATATCTAAAAGTTGTCCTAACTTGCATAGTCCTTATTAATCCAAAACTCCAATCCATTGGTTTAGTCAGGGTCAATCCACATTGTAGAAGTTCTTTCTTTCTTTCTGTGAACCTCTTAAGTTTCACAACATATTGTCTTGTGATAAGGACTAATTCTTCCTGACAGCATGCACAAAGTATGTAAGAGAAAGTATCAACGTATTCTTTATCCAACCACTAAGGAGAACCCTGATTGTACTTCCTCTACGACTTCCTCTTCATTTTTTTAGAAAAAGAAAAAAGTGAATGGCATGGAATTAGACCCATTTCATAGTTGACCAAGAAACAGATTTTCAGAATCTGTAAATCTCACAGCAAAAGACTAACCATCTTTTTCCTACAGAGCAGCTGGATGAATTCAAACTACTTCCTTTTGACAGTCTGTAGTATATTACTTATTAATGCATGAATCCAAAGGTGTTAGTGCTTCCTTGGTCTTCTTTTTTTTTTTTTGTCCAATTTTAAGATGCATATGAAACATTGAAAATAGCCATGACTTGGATCAAGTACACTTGAGTCTTTGAGATGACACTATTCTTAGCACTTTGGAAAGGTCCTTACCAGTAGATTTCACCAATATAATACATAGTTAGTTTGTTAATTTTCTATCATGGTTATTGGTTGTGGATGTAAGTAAAATGAAATCATTGAAAATGTCAATCTCTTCTCTGTCATGATGTTGCCGATTAGTCTACTGTCGGGAATTTTTGTTTTTTTTAAATTTTTTTAATTTTATACTGGTTTACATACAAAAGTCATATACATTGTGCTTTATTTATATACATTGTGTTTCATGCATTCCTCCATTCCCACTGTATTTCACATTATCATTCCCATACATTGTGGGTTTTGTCTTTTTGTTTTTGTTTTTTTTTTAATAATTTTAATGAGCCTTTACAGAGATTTTGGATTTCCATTCATTCATTGCTGCACTTCTCTCCCCACCCATCCCTCCCCCAACCCCCCAGTTTGCTCCTCTCTTTCAAAAGTAAAAGAAACACTCCTTCCCTAGAACACAATCCCCCCTCACCACTCCCACTGCCCCAAGTACATTCCACTATGCAACCTTAATTGTGGACTCCTGTGATAACCATAAGACCCTATGTTGAGATGCAATTCATATAAAAGACTGTAGTCTTTTATCTTCTGCAGCAAGTGCTTAAAATCTTTTTCACTTTCTGCAAAGTTGTATGATCTGCAAAAAACAGGTCCCTGATGAATCATCCTCCATTCCTGATACCACATTCTTCTTTATGTAGCCCAGCTTCTTGAATGAGTTGCACGGCAGACATATTGAATAGATGTGGAGAAAGGACACAAAATTGACCCGTACATTTCCTCATTTTAAACCATTTTCTTTTAAACCAGTGTTCCCTGGTTCTGCTCTGACAATCCAACCCCGTTTTGATCCATACCAAGATCCAATTGTTATAGTCTTCCTTTTTCTGAAATGAATTCACTATGTTGTCATACTGGAAATAATTTTTTCACCATAGTAAGTAGAAATTTAATGATGTTGAAGAGTTAATGGAGTTTTTACAAGTAACTTCACACATGGTAGTAATTTTGGCACTACAGAGTGAAGTTTCCAATTGAATCATATATTTATATAGAATTAAAAAACCTTAAAAGAAAAAAAAAAGAAGTTGGCTTAGTCCATCAGTTACCCTTGGTCTGAATTTTTATGAAAATGAAAAAAGATACTCCTTTCCTATCTCTGACTCAAATATGAGTAAAAATAAAGATCCCAACACTAATTTTTATTAAATTTGCCCTACCTACATGTAACAAAGGAATTATTTTTGTTACTGTGACTACATGATGTTTTCCAACACTCCTGAGCTACGGAATTTCCCTGAAGCAGATGGGAAGCCATTTACTACGGTGAGGGCATAACCCTTTTTAAGATTTAGATCTGACAGGAGAGTTGTGTCAGCACAAATGAGAGAAAGCTGGTGGCCCTGGAGCAATGTCCCTTTGCCAAAAGGGCCAAGAAGGAGTTTCTTTGGGAACTGACAGGAAAAAAAAATCCTGTGAAAGATGAATAGTAGCTCAAATCATGAGACTTTTTCAATTTCTGCTAAGGAAAAAGATCAAACATCTAAAGGAATCAAGGGAAATTGGAAATCTGGAAGAAATGAGCTAGAATAAAATTCTTCTTTTGTCTCCATGAAACTTTCTTTCCACTGAGTACAGAGACAGGGACATTTCCTGACCAGAAATGCGGTCCAGTTTAAAGACTAAGATATTCAAATCCTGTAATCTTAGAAATAGAAGGAACATTATAACAACACAAGGTAACCCTTAAATTTGTGATAGAGAAACTAAAAATCCAGATAGGAAATGTGAACTATCAAAGATTACACTATTAGTACCTAATAGAACTAGAACTTAAAAGACAGATTTTACAGACTACACAAATCAAAGTGATAACACTATGGTCACTTTTCTTTCTTTTGTGAATGAATGCCCCATAATTCTAAGGAATCTTGTAAAATATTCTATCTATTCTGTATTTTCAGATCAGCTTCCTTGTCCTAATAATTTTATATATGACGGAATTGAACCTGTGTCCCACACCATCCTCATAACCTCTACTATGATTAAATTCTTCATTGCTGCAGTCACTGTGTATTTATATAGTCCACATTCTGAGTATTAGTGGTTGTTTGGAGCTGTTTCTAATCTTTTGGAATCATGACACATAAGCAAATTAAGATCTTTCATTGGCTGAAAGCTTTATTCCCTCCATATCATTAAGTTACAATATAATCTGGCATTCCAACCTGAGGTTTTCATCTTCAGATACTGTATCAGAAAAATGTTCTACTGCAATTAATCAGGTATTCAAAGTTCATTACTTCAAAAGTAGTTGTGAAGGTTAGAAGTTTGAATCCAAGGAAGAAATATGAGGCAGTATTCTCAAGAAAAGTTAATTTCTATGCTTTTGAACAAAATATGTCCACAATTCTGACACTATGAAGTGCTTCAAGTGTATGTTTTATGGCTTCCTCACTGATAAACTATTAAATCAAACTTTGAAACATTATTTTTTCTATAATTCATCATTTTTGTTCAGTGAAATTAAATTTTAAGATGAATAAGAATAGGTAAGGAAATGAACACATAATACAAGAAATCGAGAGGAAAGGCGTATGTGTTTATGTACTATTGGTCATTGTATTTTCATTGGTAGTCACTGCTCCAGAATGGCTAGAGTGTACCAAGATGCTTAAAGAGTAAAAAGAAAGGAAAAATCTAAAAGAAATAGGCCAGGTCTATGGACTTCAGGTACTGGGACAGAAGACTTCTTTTTACGAATAAGTTCCCCTAGCATGTCTCATAATTTCTTCAAGAACATGCACATGGAGAAGGAAGCATTCACAAATATAAAGCCATTTATAGAGGCCATTAATAGAGTCTAATATTTGAATGTATTAACACAAAAATCAATAAACAAAACCAAAATATTCTTATTCCACATTTACCAAGGGTTCATTCAGCTGTCAGAATAATATGAGTTGGATCTTACTCAATGGTAATGAGTTGTTGTTGCTGACTTAAAGGACAAATATAAATTAAAAAGAGGAATTGTAATTCTCCCTTTGAGAATAAAAGAAGGAAATATCTCTGATATTTAAGATTCTTTTTAGATAACTTGTAATTTTCATTATTTATCTCTTTAAAATTAATGCAAATATATTTACATCAATTTATACTTCCTCTATATTTACATCAATTTCTATTTCCTCAAGGATCTAGCTACCACCTCTTTTGAAATGTAATCATCAAAGATTACAGTACTGCCTCCTGCTTTTCTGGAAAGTGATTACACTAACTTCAGGTATAGTAAAAAATATATTAGAAAATCAGGCATTGGCAAGAAGCTTTGCTGCAATACAGAAGATACCAAGTTTGAGACCACCAGGTACTCTATGAGAGATGAATGGGCAATCTCTTTCAATGCTATTAACTACCTTTGAAAACTCGCCAGAGGGTCTTTTGTGAGTTGGTTCCAACTTGATGGTACACAACAACAACCATTTAATCTTAAAGTTTTTGTTTTTCAGTATCTTTAGCAAGTGCTTGTGACTTATCATATTCTGGCTTAAGGCTTATTTGATAATGAAAATTTCCTCTATCGCATTTATGCAGAAGATTTTTGGTTAAAAGAAGATTTTGGTTTTAATTGTATTTTGATAATCATATCACACCAGAAACAATAGTTTGCATTTAGCAATTCTCAACTTTAATATAATAAAAGATACCTCACTTTGTTACTTTTGTTAGGTGCTGACTAACAGCGACCCTATGAACAACAGATCTGAACCCTGTCCTATTCTGTGCCATCCTCACACTTTCTGACATACAAGAGCCCATTCCAGCAGTCACTGTGTCAATCCACCTGGTCAAGGGTCTTCTCTTTCCCTGAACCTCCGCCCTTCACAACAGCATGTCCCTCTCCAAGGAATGGCCCCTCCAAGCAACCTGCCCCAAGTATGTAAGGCAAAGCTTTTCAGCTTTGCATTCAAGGAGCACCCTTGCTTCACTTTCTCCAAGAATCTTGGTTTGTTCTTTTGGCAGTCCATGGGATGTTCAGCACTTTTCTCCTTCTTTTCTTCTTCTGATATTGTTATTCATTGCCCTGCTCTCAGAGGCATAACAAGTGAATGGAAAGACCATAGCCTGAATCAGACACATCTTCGTTTTCAAAATGACATCATTACATCAATAATTTTGACCTGTTCCTGACTACAGACTTTTCCAATGCAGTATCTCTCCTGATTTCCTGACTTCTGATACGAAGGGTGTTGATTGTGGGTCCAAAAGAGATGATGTTGTTGACAGTTTTACTCTTTTATCGAATATCTTGATGTTGCATGTTGATCCAGTGGTAAAATTTTGTTTTCTTAATGTTGTGATGCAATCCATGTTGAAGGCTGTTTTCTTATCTTCTGTAACAAGTGTTTCAAGCCCTCCTCACTTGCAGCAATAAAGTAGTGTCATCAGTATAATACAGGATATATAGATAAGTCTTCTTCTGATCTTCATGCCACTTTCTTCTTAGTAGAGTCAAGTTACTTGAATTATTTACTCAGTATGTTGTTGTTGTTGTTAAATGCCATCAAGTTGTAGGCAACTCATAGTGACCCTATAAACAAAGTATCTGAACACTTGTATAACTTTCTTCATTTCTCCAAGTTCATAGGGTTTCCAGAGGCAAACTATTTCAGTGGATGCCACTCCTGCTTCCAAGTTTGTTTAAATTGGGGAGCTACCCCAAACACTGTCTGCTGTGAGTACCAATATTGCATTTGGTACATCAAGGTCACAGTGTTCAACATCACTGCAACCATGAATTACCTCTGTACAGCAAATCAACAGACTAGTGCTATACCAGCATACAGATTGGATTAATTTGCTCAGCATACATATTGAATAGTTACAGAGAGATATTACAAAACCGACAAGCTTCCTTCTTAATATTAAACCTTGAAGCGTTTCCCTGCTCTGTTTGCACAATAGCCTCCTGGTGCACGTATGGGTTTCACATGAGCACAATTAAGTGTCAGCCACAACTTCTTATGATCCACACAATCAAATGCCATTGCATAGCCAAGAAACAAATAGACATGTTTATGGTTTTCTCTACTTCCAACCAGGATCCATCTGACATTAACAATTATATCCCTGGTGCCATGCTTCTTCTAAATCCTGCTTGAACTATTGGTAGTTCCCTATGTGCTGTTCTCACCTTTTTAATATTATCTTCAACTGTATTTTGCTGCAATATGATATTAATGATACTGTTCAATAGTTTCCACATTCTGTTGGACCAACTTTCTTGGGAATGGGGACAAATATAGACCTCATCCAATCTATTGGCCAGACCACTGTCCTCCAAATTACCTAGCATAGACTGATGAGTACATCCAAGGCTGCATCTGTTAATTGAAACAAGTAAATTTGTATCCCGTAAATTTCTTGGGCCTTAATTTTTGAAAATTCCTTCAATGCAGCTTTCATTTTCTCCTTCATTCCCAATAACTTCTGCTCATTGATGAACAGTACACTGAGCAAATTATTACAGAAGCTGAACTCTAAAAAGAGGAATGTGGCATCAGAATCAGAGGGAAACTCAATGCAGATCACATAACCTTGCTTGCTGAAAGTGAGGAAGATTTGAAGCATTTGTTGCAGAAGGTCAAGAAAAGCAGCCTTCACTATGGATTGTATATCAATGTCAAGAAAAAGAAACACGAACAAAATAAGGTTCCTACCATTGGAAAGACATGCAACATTGTGGTGGATGAAGAAGTGATTGAAATTGTCAACTACTTCATCTTACTTGAATCCACAATCAACACCATTGGTACTAAAAGTCAGGCTATCAGGAGACCAATTGCACTGGAAAAGTGCAATTAGGGACCTTTTAAAGTTAATTAAAAGTAATGACATCAGTTGGAGGATTAAGGTGCACTGATTCAGGTCATGGTTTTTCTGATCACTTGCTATTCATGTGAAAACTAGGCAATGAATAGGGATTAAAGAAGAAGTGATGCCTTTGAGTTGCAGGTTGGAGAAGAGCACTGATCCCCATGGACTGCCAAAAGAACAATTCTTCTGTAATAAGTTTTGCATAAGCACAATGAAGTGCCCTGGGATTCCCATTCTTCTTAATATTAGCCATACCTTATGATCCATACAGTCAAATACTTTTGCATAATCAAAGCATAAATAATCATTCTTCTGCTATTCTTTACTTTCAATGTGAATTCATTTAACATCAATAATGATCCCTGGTGTCATGACAACCTCTTCTTAATTCTGCTTGAACTTCTGGCAGTTTTCTATCTGTACACTGTTCTAGCCATTTTTTAAATGATCTTCAGCAGCATTTTGCTTGTGTGTGATATTAATGATGTTGTTTGATAGTTTACGGACCTCTTCCGATTTGTTGACCAGATAGCTGTCCTTCAAATTTCTTAGCATAGACTGATGAGCACATCCAGGGCTGCATCTGTTAATTGGAACAAGTTAGTTGGTCTCCCCTCAATTCCTGGGGTCTTGTTTTTTGCTAATGTCTTTAGTATAGCTTCAAATTCCACCTTCATTTCCATTGGTTCCTACTCATATAGTACTTCCTGAAATTTTTCAACGTCAGTAGATCTTTGTTATCAAGGCCAGTACAATAAAAGGTGCCTCTGGTGGTCTATAGGCAAGAAGCTGAGCTGAAATCCCAAAGGCAAATTGTTCGAGACCACCAGAGGCTCCATAGGTGAAGGATCAGCAATTAACTGCCTCAGAAAACCCTCTGGAGGGTCAGCAATGGGTCGATTCTGAGCTACTCAACAACAACAACGCTTTATTACAGCTCATATAGACCCTTTCAGAACCTATCACTAGTTGGCCTTCTCAATTTTCACTGAACTCAGTTGCCATAACATGGCCCAAATATGTGATCTAAAAGTACATTTTCTAAGATAAATTTGTTCACTTTCTCACAATCTATGGTGATCACTATTCTCTATCACTACCATAAAAATGTTAATTGCTCTTTGATCTTATTAATTTTTCAGCTTTCTCTAGCATATGGAATGATTTAAAATACCGTGGCTTTTGGGTAGGTGTACCTTAGTCCTCAAAATTATATATTTGTTTTTTAATACTTTGAAGAATTCTTTTGCACTCATTTTGCCCAATGTATCAAAATATTTGATTTGTTCACTTCTGCTTCCATGGTTATTGGCTTCAGATCCAAGTAAAATTAAATCCTTGACAATTTCAAATGTTTGTCGCTTAACATTCTGTTATTTATTAGTTTTGTTTCCTTTATTTTTTTCCCCTTTATGTTGAGATGCAATCCATAGTGAAGGCTGTTAGCCTGTGACCTCCTTCAGTAAGCACTTCAAGCTCTCTTTATTTTCAGAAAATAAAAAAAAGCTGTAACATCTCATTCACTGCATTTGAGGGGGTATCAACTCACAGCAACTCTCTATCCTTGGATTTCCTAGGTTGTCAATTGCAATGGAAGTAGACTGCTCGTATCTGCCCCCCTCTTGTTGTTAAGTTGTTGAGTTGAGTACAACTCACAGCGACTCTTTGGCTAATAGTTTGAATACTGCCCTAGCCTGTGCCGCACTCACAATCTACAATTCACTTAAGCCCATTGATGCAGTTTTTGTGTCAATTGATCTCATTGAGTGTCTTCCTTTCTGTCACCATCTCTCCACCATCCCCAAGCATAATGCCTTCCCCAAAGAATACCCTTTCCTAGCAATACACCAAAAAATATGAAGGTTCATCATCTTTGCCTCTAAGGAGCGCTTTGGCTGCACCACCTCCAAGACATATCTATTTGTTCTTTTGCCAGTTCAAGGGCACTTCAGCACTCTTCCTTAACACCACAATTAAAAGGCATCAATTCCTCGTCATTTGTTTTAATTGTCCAGCTTTCAGATGCAATAATATGCAACTGAAAAGACCATGGCATAAATCAGGTACACTTTAGTCCTAAAACTGGGGATTACTGTACCTTAAAAATTAAAAAAAAAATTGGAGTAGCTTTTAACTAGAGATTTTCCCCTATGCAATATGTCTCCTAATCTCCTGACTGCTGGTACTAAGTCTATTGCTCATGGATCCAAGTAAAATGAAGTCATTGGTGCTGCAAACTTCAATATGGATTGGATCTCAATTCAAGAAAATAAAAATCTACATCTCTGAACTAAGAGGCAAAATCATTACATGGAAAAAAATAAAAATTATCAATAGCTTCATCTTACTTGGACCAACTTTTCCCCTTAGAAGAATGATTATACTAACCACAAGAGCGATAGAGTCCCTGAGAAAGCAATACAACTTTCTGCTAATCACTCAGGAAGGACCACAGAAAAAGAAAGAAAGTTGCTTCCAAGAGTAGTCTCATAGTGTTACTGTCTCAAGGTTTTACAGAGCTTGCTGAATACATTTTTTCATGAATGAACATTATTTGGCATTTATTCTTCCTAGTGGTATTCAAATCTTTTTTCTTCTTGACATCCATTGTTGTTATTATGTGCTGTCATATTGACTAGACTGATAGCGACCCTATGCAGAGAAGCTCTGAACGCTGCTCTATCCTGAGCCAATCTTATTGTCTCTGACACACTTATTATCTCAGTTATTGTGTCAACCCAGGTCATGTGGGGTCTTTCTCTCCTGCATTGTCCCTTTACTCTTCCAAGCATATCCTACTCCAAAGACTGGTCCCTCCTGGCTATATGCTCAAAGTATGTGAGACAGAACCCTTCCCTCTTAGGAGCAACTTGTTTTCACCCTTTCCAGGACCATAATGATCCTTAAAGTCTGAGTCCTCAATTTTGGTGGTTGTTTAGAAGCACATTTCAATGCCTTTTTATCAATCAGTCTATGTTTAAGTAATACTGAGTTAGCTTAAAAGAATTTCCAGATTTTATTGCTATCTGAATCCCTTCAGTATATCCTTATATATTCAAGGAACTTGAAAATTAAAAAGAGCTTAGAAGTCATGAGAATCCCAGAACACTTAATAGTGCTCATTTAAAATCTATATTTGGACTAGGAAGCAGTCATCAAAATAAAGCAAGGAAACACTGCATGGTTTAAAATCAGGAAATAAGTATGTTAGGGATTCATCCCATCTCTATATTTTTTTTAAGTTGTTTAAAAATTATTCATTTTTAAAATAAATTTTTATTTGATACTGGTTTGCTTACTTGGTTAGTTTACATTGTTTTTCACACAAAATCTTTCCCTTTTCTTTTATTCATACCTTCTGCTATCCGTAAGATTGTGCAACGCTATGATTATTCCCTCTTTACCCATCTTCATCTCTCTGCTCCTAAACTTCCCTCTTGGGTCCTCAACCTGTTCTACTAGTTATCTATTTCTATAATTACAGTCTTACATAGTGTTTGTCTTTAGGAGACCAAGTTAGTTCACTTAACATAGTGCTCTCCAGTCCATCCGAAGTATTGTACTAATTTTTTAAATTATTGCTCATGCATGCCGCATAGTATTCTATCATGTGAATGTAACATAGTTTCTCAATTCACTCAATTGTGGTTCTTGATACCTTTTCAACTTCTATGTGTAATAGATCACCCAGGTAACTGAACTTTATGAGGAGAAGTGTGGCATCAAGATTGAAGGAAGCATCA
Organism: Elephantulus edwardii; assembly: GCF_000299155.1. NCBI lineage: Eukaryota > Metazoa > Chordata > Mammalia > Macroscelidea > Macroscelididae > Elephantulus > Elephantulus edwardii. The sequence continues at coordinate 4,231,511 of NW_006399793.1, forward strand.
TCAATAACTTGCATTATGCAGATAACACAATTAATTGTGCTTGCTGAAATTGAGGAAGACCTGAAACACTTGCTGCAAAGTGTCAACAAGTACACTCTTCAATATGTACTGAATCTGAGCAACAAGAAGACAAAGATTCTCACCACTGGGCCAGCTGACAGAATTATGATAGATGGAAAAAGAGACTCATATTATTAACAATTTCACCTTGGTTCCACAATCAACACTGTTGGCACCACAAGCCAGGAAATCAAAAGGCTAATTGCATTGTGAAAATCTGCTGTCAGGGACCTCTTCAGAGTACTGAAGAGCAACAATGTCAATCTGGAGACTAAGGTGCACCTGATCCAAGCCATGGTCTTCACTATTACTTGCTAGGCATCAGAGAACCAGACAGATGAAGAAACAATCAGTGCCTTTGATTTGTGGTACTGGAGAATAGTACTAAAAGTACACTGACTTCCAAGAGAATAATTATGTCTGTTCTTGAGAGTGTGAAACCAAGCTGCTCCTTGGAGGGAAGGATTGTGAAGCTCCATCACACATTCTCTGAGCATGAGGCCAGCCAGGACCAGACCTTGGAGAATGAAGGGTGGAGGAACAGCGCAGGAGAAGAAGACTCCAGATGAAATGTATGCACACAGTCACTGGGGTAATGGAATTAGGTGTGTCAGAGACAGTGAAATTGGCTCAGAAAAAAGGAAGAGTTCAGAGCTGTTGTACATAGAATCATTATGAGTTGCAGGCTGTTCAACCACACTTAACAATAACAATAACAAGACCTAGAGGAGTGAAGTGATTTGCTAGAAGCAAATGGCAATAATAAAGAACTTTTTAAAAAATTAAGCAGAGACAGAATCAGTTGTGTTTTACAATGTGGTGAGCACTATGTTACATGCTGTTAATAAAATATATTCGATTGTCCTCACAGCAGATCTATGAGAACGTTTCCATTATATACTCTCTCTCTTCTCCTCTCTTAATGCTATTTCCATTGATATACAAGCCCACCTATTAGTGTTGAAGCACGATGATGTTCTTTGCATTATCTTTTCACATATTTGAAATGGTAAAATGCTAATAATGAAAAAAGTTTATTTTTTTTCCTTTTAAATGCTACAAATGTAATAAGCCACATTATAATATAGACATAAATTTACAGAAAAACACCTCAAAAACTTTAGTCTGCTGTTATTTTGCCACCACCCTCTGACTATTGTGATTTATTTTTCTATTCTATTCATAAATCAGTAATTCAAACTTGGAAGTAAAAGCCAAAGGCTTTCTTTAAGTAATTCTGAGATAATCATTGGTTTCATTTTTTTAATTTTCTGAAATCTGGCTAGTTTATGCTAATCTAGAGATCTTTGCAAAATATGCAAAATGACCTGTTTCATGAGTTTGTGATATAAATGAGGTCATTTCTATGTTTAATATTCAAATTAATCTCTAGAGCCTTCATGTGCCCATTAGCAGAACTCAAGTATCTCTCTTGGGACTCCTTCAATTCTCTGAATATTTCAAGAACCCTTGGGACTTTGTCATTCCAAGGAGACCAGCTCAACTTCATACATTTTGGGTGGAAAAAATTGAAATATCTTAAAAAATGGTGGGTAGTTCTCTATTTTCTGTTGCAAATGCTTTTTTCTGAAACTCGTGACAGTCATTGTTGAATACATCGTCTGCTGCTTTCATGGTGTTACTTCTACCATGGAAATAATTTGTTAGAGTCTATACTGTAGAGGGTTTATTTCTTTGATCTTTCCATATGTAATTCTTTTTTTTTCCATATGTAATTCTAAACATAAGCTCTTATTGGCAAATCAATTGTAGCATTCAGTAATTTTACATTGAAAATAAGACCTTCATCTTTCAGAGTCCTTGAGAAAAGGATGTCCCAAACTTGGATTTCTTAAATATAGTATTACAAAATACAGAAGCATCAGCCAAACCCAATTTTTCTGGAGAAATAAATGGATCAACTTCTTAGTAGCTATGAGATCTTGACCAACTCATGTACATTTGCAGTTTCCTCAAAGGTAAAATGTATATTATAAAATATCAACTTCACAGAATTGTTTTCAGGTAACCTATGAAAGGCAACTTCTCCTCAGTACAAGGATGAACGGTCTCCGTTTATTAATGTTGACAGTCTCAAAACTCCAATGGACCATTGTTATTACATTAAAGGAGCTTGACAATATTGAGGTTTTGGTTTGTTTCTTAAATTCTTAAGTTTATATGTGACACATAAAAGAACATTTTACATTAACAGCTATTCTGTTATCTTTAATATCATTACATTTTATGCATTACATATGCATACAGTGTAGTATATATATTTTCACTAAAATTGAACTAATTTTTAATATCCACCTCAGAGTTTTGCCAAACAGAAGTTGTATATAATAAAAACAATGCTCCAAAGCTATTTTCTCTTTATAACAAGAAAAAACTGTGGATAGTGACTATTACTATACAGTGACATACTTTAATAATAATAATAATAATAATAATAATAATAATTACTAATAATAATACTTTATATACCTGTGTTCCATGGCCTCCACCTCATACACAATAATTTCATTAGCTTTCATCCTTTTATGGAAACTACTGGTGTCCCTAAGGAAAATCAGACTGGGAGCAAGTTAGGATTTTAATCATATCCAAAATAAAATCTATAAAAATATGTCACAGTTGTGATTTCACTACCATATATATTTTTTTCACTATGCGAAAAAGTCTTGAACACACCATGAACCACCAAGAAAATAAATACGTCTGTCTTGGAAAGAATGAAACCAAATTTCTCCTCAGAGGATAGGATTTTGAAGCTCCATCTCATGTACTTTGAGCATGTGGTCAGGAGGGGCTGGTCCTTGGAGAAGGACATCATACTTGGAAGAGTGGAGGGACAGGGTAAGAGAGGAAAATGCCAGATGAGATTGATTGAGACAGTAACTGGCACAATTAGAGTAATTGTGTCAGAGTCAGTGAGACTGGCTCAGGACAGAGAGGATTTCAGAGCTGTTACACATAGAGTTGCTATGAAGTTGCTGGTGACTTGAAGGCACAGAACCACAAAAACAACAACACCTGATTGACACTGCAAAATTTCGAGAAGTACCATATGAGTAGGAGCCAATGGTAATGAAGGAGAAAGTAGAACCTGTGCTGAAGGCATTGGCAAAAAATAAAGGCCTAGAAATCAATGGGATGCCAATTGACTTGTTTCAATTAACAAATGTAGCTTTGAATGCACTTACCAGTCTATGCCAGGAAATTTGAAGGACAGCTGTTTGGCCAATGGATTAGAAGAGGTCCGTATTTGTTCCTCTTCCTAAGAAGGGTGATGAAACTGAACGTAGAAACTATTCAAAAATATCATTAGCAAGCAAAATACTACTGAAGATCATTGAAAAATGTCTGGAACAGTACGTAACAGAGGAACTGCCAGAAATTGAAGCAGAATTTAGAAGAGGCCGTTGCCCCAGGGATATCATTACTGATGTCAGATGGATCCTGGCTGAAAGTAAGGGATACCAGAAGAATGTTTATTTGTGCTTTATTGACTATGCACAGATATTTGACTGTGTGTATCATAGCAAGTTGTACCTGATATTGAGGAAAATCAGAGTCCCAGATCACTTAATTGTGTTCATATGAAACCTATACATGAACCAAGAGGCTTTTGTGTGAACAGAGCAGGGGAACAATGTATGTTTTAAAACTAAGAAGATAGTGTATCAGGACTGTATTCTCTCTCCGTACCTATTTAAACTGTATGCTAAGCAAATTATTCATGTAGCTGAACTCTATGAAGAGGAGTGTGGTATTAGGATTGGAGGAAGACACACCAATAATCTATGTTATGCAGATGGCACAATGTTGATTCCTGAAAATGAGGAGCACTGAAAGAAAGTGCTTGTTGCAAAAGGTCAAAAAATGCAGCCTTCAGTATGGATTGTGTCTCAGTGTCAACAGAACCAAGATTTGTACCATTTGACTAATGGTAAACACTATATGATAAATAAAGAAGAGATTGAAACTGTCAACAACTTCATTTTGCGTGGATCCTTGGTACCAGCAGTCAGGAAGTAAATAGATGCATTGTGCTGGGGAAATCTGCAGGTAGGGACATCTATAAATTATTGAGGAGCAATAATGTCAGGTTGAGGACTAAGATGAATCTGATTCAGGCCTTAGTCTTTCTGATCACTTGCTATGCATCTGAAAGCTGGACAATTAATGACAGAAGAAGAATCAATGTCTTTGAGCCACATTGTTGAAGAAGAGCATTGATCATCCATGGATGGCCAAAAGAACCAACAAATATGTCTTGGATAGGAGTGCTCTTTGGAGACAAGAATGATGAAGCTTCACCCCACATATTTTGGTCATGTTGCTAGGAAGGGCTTTTCCTTGGAAAAGGAAATGGTGCTAGGAAGGGTGGATGGGCTGAGAAGGAGAAAACACCCTTAACGAAATGGATTGATGCAGTGACTGATGCAGTTGGCTCTTGTATGTCAGGAAGTTTGAGGATGGTACAGGTTAAAACAGGGCTCAGATCTTTTGTTTATAGGGTCACTATGAGTTGTACTCCACTCGGTGGTAACTAACCACCACCACAACAATGTTAAATTAGAGAAAATATTATTTACGTTTCCATGTTTTTAAGACTATCTGATATCAATTTTCTTAAAATGCTGTTTGCATACATTTTTCTATTCATTCATTCATTGTTGGGCATTTGGGTTGTTTCCATCTCTCTGCTATTGTGAATAATCCAGCATCAACATGAGGTGTGCATATATCTATTTGAATTCACACAGTGGAATATCATGTTGCATTGAAAAATAATTCTTAAGGAGCTTGAAAGACATTATGATGAGTAAAGTATCTCGGTCACAAAAGTACAAATATTGCTTAGCACCGATGTTGTAAAATAGGACAGACATGGAAGGGTTTGGTGAGGTAGGGAAAATTGTGGATGGAGATTGAACACTGGATCAGATCAGATGAGAACTGTCTGGAAAGAATATAGGATTGGACACTATATATATGACAACAATCTAGAACAAGGAGTTTGTAGGGAGGACTGTAACAGGGAGAAAGGAGGAATGAAGAAATGTGCAACAATGAAAAATTTAAAATAAAATATTATAATGCAAAAAAAAGCTATTTACATTTACTCTACTACTAACCTACTCACACCCTGAAGAAACCTAAGACTCCAAAAACAGGACACTCTGTCTGCATCTTCTAATAATTCAGATAGCACCGGATTTGTACATCTAGAAAGTGTTCAATATATTTTATTTATTAATCTTTACATTTGTGTTTATATTATGTCCATTCACTGCCAGTTCTTTTTTTTGTATTGCCTTTCTTAAAGAAGAGATTCAAAGTTATGAAAAATTGTCATATAAACACTATATGATTCATCACGCTCATACTAACAAATACAGAGTAATTTGCACTTCATAACAATCTCACAAAATTATAACCTATACAGAAAAATATTAATAAAATTACCTTCATTAATTGAAGTACCAAGGGAAAATATTGCATTAACACTTTTAAAAAAAATTATTAAGAAGACTCATCAAATTTTATCTTTTAAAACGTCCGAATTTGCATTAAAATACAATCACTATCAGAAAGTCAATACCAATTCTTAGTAATCCCCTGAGTCAAAGGAGATCTGCCTCATAGCTTGTAAATCTTTATGGAAACATTCATTCTTCTACAGAATGAATTTATTAATTTAGCTGATGGATTTGAACCACCATTTTTAAATCAGCATACAAGTGTTTTAATACAGTTTCACTAAAGTTCCAATAGAATTTCTACAAAGAGCACACATATAACACATTCTGCTTTCAGAATCTATGGTTATTGTCATGTTTTTGGTTTTGATTGTTTCAATTCCCTCCCCCCTTATATTACTCTCACAAATACGGTGAAAGTTCCTAAGACCCACCAGAATTTCTTTAAGAAGTATGACACATTCTAGCCTAACAAAGCGACACATTAAAGTAAGCACTGGGAAGTTCTCTTAGGCCAAGGAAAGTTGCTTTATGACAAAAAGCAGGATCAGTATAGTGGGCAGGAACTTTTAGGAAAAAGGTTGAAACTACAAAAATGATTGTGTTGAAGTTTCATTGCATTGAGTCCAACTGTACATATAATAGAACTTTTACAACTTTAAGTTTGGGAGGAGACAAAGTGAGGAAGACCAAAGTAATGTAATTCTAAGCTTCTTCTATTATTTTATTTTTAAGTAATTAAATAGGGAGATTATGTTTACATAAGGAAAAAATATGTAGTTCTCATATCTGGTCACTTGATAAGTGATCATTGTTGGTTTATAAACTACATTGTGGTCAAGTTATTACTTTTAAAGAAAAAAACACACAATACTTAAGTGTGAAAAATAGATGTGCATTACTTACAGTTTTTACTTATGACACAACTGACTTAATGTCAACATTACTTTAGCTGTCTTTGCAACAATGCTGCTATGATACCATCAGGAGAAACAAGCTTTGGTGGTCCAAGTTCATGGATACCCTATTATAATGTCATTATGGTAGGAAAATTATTTTAGTGCAAGTTAATGGAAACCGCATTACACTGGTAAGAGATTTTATTGTAAGTCTGTGAAGACCACATTATGATGGTCAAACAATTTCCCTTCTAAGTCTATGGAGACTGCATTAATAATGCCATTATGAAAGCAAAACAATTTCAAATAAACTCTATAGGGACTCATTTCACTGTCATGATGGTGGCAAAATGATTTCAGTGTATGTTTATGGAGAAGCCCTTGCAATGCTATTATGACAGCATTACTATAGTAAAAAGAAATTATGAAGAACCCATTATAATGCTATTATAATTCCATTACATTGGTTAAAGATTTCAGAGTAGTTCTGTAGCAACATCACCACAGTGATAACAATTAGGTCATAGATAAAGTAATTTAAAGTATAGTAACACTTTAAAAGAAAAGACTAAGTCTAAGTTTGGAAAGATGACATTAATATCTAGGCAAGAATAAAGTCACTTGAGAAAGTGTTGGCATACTGAGTATGTGTAGTTTTGTAAACACTTTGACTTGAGAGTATATGTGTTTATCAAAGCTGTAGATATTAATTATTTACATGAAAATTCAACCTTTGCTCCAACATCAGAATTACTTTTATTACTTTTACTATTCTCCCAACAGAAATATTGTGACCTTGGGTAATCTATCCTACTTATGAACATCTTTTATGTAACCACCTTGATCTACAAAAAAAGATTGGCCTATTATTGAGTTTCAAAAGTTAGTAGAATCTTTGACAATAAAATTTTTTTCTCACCTTTTTCTTAGTGATCTACACTAAAGATTACGTGAATATTCATTAACCTAGTCATTGGTGACTAATAATTATGTTATAGCACCAGTCATTTTATTTCACAAAGACAAATCTTTTATATTTTACCTATAGAATATTTTCAGTGTCACAGAGTTAATTGATTCATAGTGGCCATATGCTCAACAGAATGATACACAATTCAATCTTGTGTCAATCTCATCACCTTTTCCCGTTTGACTTATTGATAAAATATCTATGTCCATCAATATCATTGAGTGTCCTTCTTTTTTCCTTCCCCTAATTTGTCAATCTTAATGAACTTCTAAAGGTATATATAGACCCAAAGTACAAGAGATGAAATCTCCTCTTCATTATGACTTCTAAGTCATATTCTTGATGCATTTCAAAGATAGATTTGTAAAGTTTTGGGGTGTGTGTGTGTGTATGTGTGTATGTGTTGTTATACTAATTTATTGATAAATTTGAATATATTGTTTTCCAGAAAAGATTCTTCCCATTTCCCTATTCAGGTAATAGTCTCCTGTTCTAGCTATAGGTTTTGCATGATCACAAACAAGTCTTCTGGGAATCCCCTTGTTTCCAATGTTAGCCTCATATGTTGTAATTTAAACAGTTAAATGCCTTTGCATGATAAACAAAGCAAAAATAGCCATGTTTGCATTAGTATCTTCTTTTAGTCATCATCTATCTGTCATGGACAATGATTTCCGTAGTATTATAGCCTCTTCCAAAACCTGTTATATTTCTGGAAGTTCTCTGTCAGTGTAATTTTCTAGTCATTTTTGCATAATCTTCAGTAAGATTTTGCTAGCATATTATAGTAATGATATTGTTCAAAGATTTCCACACTCAGTTGGATAACCATTTTGGAGAATGAGAATAAATAGGGATTTCTTTCAGTCAGTTGGCAAGGCATCTGTTCTCCAATTTTTCTGACAAAACTTGGTAAACAAATCAAGGGCTGCATCTGTTTTTTCAAATATGCCAGTTGATGTTCCTGGGGCCATATACTTTGCCATTTTTTTCAGAGCAGCTTTAACTTCCTCCTTTATTACCGTTGGTTCTTGTTCATATACTACTTCTTGAAATGGTGCTGTGTCATTCAATTTTTTTTTTTTTTGCTCAGAACTCTATATATTCCTTCCATCTTCTTTCAATGCTTCCTGGATCATTGACAATTTTGCCCATCACATTTTGTACTATTGCAACGGAAAGTGTGAAACAAGATTGTTGTTGTTGTTGTTGTATACCATCGAGTCGGAACTGACCCATAGCTGACCCTCTAGTGGGTTTTCAGAAAAAGTTAATCACACATGAGGAGATTGTCCATTCTTCTCCCTCGCACAGCTCGAGAACTACATGCCTTCTCAATTGCTGTGCAGATTCATACTACTAGTTCACCAGAAGTACCTGAAGCAAGATTAGAAGGAGGAAAAGAAATTGTGTGAAAAGATAGCCTATTATCCATTAAAGTTGTAATTGTTCCTTTTCTCTGATTATATCTATGGAGTACTTTTTTATTTTTTATTAATATTTTTTTATTAATTTAGTTTGTTTATTTTTCATTTCAATGAACATCTACAGTATGGAGTACTTTTTAATACAAAAAGAGAGCAGAGAGAGGGGAACTTGGTATAAGGCTATAAGTTAAAATAAATAATGAGTAATCTACAAGTTAAAAAAACCACAGGTGGTCTGATAGACAGTGGAAAGGAAAAATCTTCCCAGTAAATGTCTTATTCTTCTTTGTGTTAGGTGTCACTGAGTTGACAGATCTGAATTCTGTTCTATCCCATGTCATTCTTATCACCTCTGACACACTTGAGCCCATTACTGCAATCACTGTGTCAATCCATCTAGTTGGAGGATCTTCTTCTCTTTAACTGAACTTTCATCTTTCCAAGTATGGTGTCTCTTATTAAGGAATAGCTTCTTCAAGAAATATTTCCAAAATACGAGAGAAACAGAGCTACATTATCTTTCATTCCAAAGAGCACTTTCACTTCCCCCTTTTCCAATACTTTTCTGTTTGTTTTTTGACAGTCCATGGGTACTCAGTACTCTTTTCTGTTACCACAACTTGACATTCAAATACATATTGTTGTTGTTGCTGTTATGTGCCGTTGAGTCACGTGCAACTCATAGTGACCCTGTGTACAACAGTCCTAAACTCTGCTCTACCCTGTGCCAATCTTATTGTCTCTGACACACCTACCACCATTACCCCAGTCATTGATTCAATCCATCTCATCCAGAGTCTTTCTCTCCTGCACTGTCCTTCCAGCCTCCCAAGCATGAATTCCCTCTCCAAGGACTGGTCCCTCTTTGCAACATGCCTAAAGTATGTCAGCTGATGTTCCAGAATCCTTGCCTCCAAGGAGGAGCCTGGCTTCACCCTCTCCAGAACAAACCTGTTCATTGTCTTAGCAGTCATAGTATATTCAATACTCTTCTCCAACCCCACAGCTCAAAGGCATCCATTCTCCTTCTATCATCCCTAGCCATTGTCCAGTCCTCTGATGCATAGCAAGTGATTGCAAAGACAAGGACCTGGATCAGGTGCACCTTAGTCTCCAGGCTGACATTGTTGCTCTTCAGTACTTTAGAGAGGTCTCTAACAGCAGACTTTTCCATAGTAATATGTCTTTTAATTTCCTAGCTGCTGGTGCCAAGAGTGTTGATTGTGGAGCCGAGCAAACTCATAGTGGATGATTATAAAGTCCATGGTCTGAATCAGGAGAACACTAATCTGCCATTATTGATTATTATTGTTTTGGAGAGGCCTCTGACAGCTGAATTGCCCAAAGCAATGCATCTTCTTATATCCTAACTGCTGGTTTCATGGCTGGTGATTTTTGATCCAAGTAAGATGGAATCATTGACAGCTTTAATCTTTTTCCATCTATCTGATGTTGTCTGATGGCCCTGTACTAAGTACAATGTTGTTGTTGTTATGAGCCGTCAAGTCACTTACAACTCATAGTGAGTCTATGCACAACAGCTTTGAACCCTACTCTATCCTTTGCCAACTTTATTGAGTCCAACAAATCTACCCTCCTCACCACAGTCACTGAATCAATCCATCTCATCAAGGATCTTCCTTCCTTGTACTGTCCCTCCACCCTCCCAAGCTTGATGTCGCTCTCCATGAACCAGCCCCTGATTGCATCAGGCTCAAAGAATGTCAGATGAAGCCTCAGAATCCTTGCTTCCAAGGAGCAGACTGATTTCACCCTCTCTAGGATGAACACTCTGGCCACACTTGTTACAAGACATATCTGTTTTGGTTTTCTTTTTTTTGTTTTTTGGCAGTCCATGGGATAGTCTGTTAGCTGAAATATGTCAACTGGTATACCATTTAATGCTGGGGCCTTATTTTTTGCTACTTCCTTCAAAGCAGCTTGAACTTCTTCCTTCATAACCATAGGCTTTTGCTCATATGTTATTTCATTAAATTCTTCTGTATCTGCCAATTCCTTTCGATATAATAACTCAGTATATTCCTTCCATCTTCTTTTAATACTTC
>NW_006399793.1:4248170-4249636 GCF_000299155.1 Elephantulus edwardii
GAAACAACATATGAGCAAGAGCCTATGGTGATGAAGGAAGAAGTTCAAGCTGCTTTGAAGGAAATAGCAAAAAATAAGGCCCCAGGAATAGATGGTAACCCTATTGAGATATTTCATCTAACAGATGCTATCCTGGATGTGCTCACCAAGTTGTGCCAAGAAATCTGGAGAACAACCACCTCGCCGAAGGACTGGAAGAGATCTATATTTGTTCCCATCCCAAAGAAGAGTGACCCAACAGAGTGTGGAAACTATAGAACAATATCATTGGTTTCACATGCAAGCAAGATTCTACTGAAGATTATCCAAAAACGACTGGAACAGCACATCAGCAGAGAACTGCCAGAAATCCAGGCTGCGTTTAGAAGGGGTCATGGTACTAGGGATATTGTAGCTAATGTTAGGTGGATCTTAGCTTAAAGCAGGAACTACCAGAAGAATGTCTATCTGTGTTTCATTGATTATGCAAAGGCATTTGACTGTGTGGGTCATAACAAACTGTGGCTGACTCTGAGAAGAATGGGAATCCCAGAACACTTGATCATGCTAATGAGAAACCTATACTTGAAACAGAGGCAGTTGTCAGAACAGAGCAAGGAAACACTGCATGGTTCAAAATTAGAAAGGGTGTACATCAGGGATGTTTCCTGTTTCCATAACTTAAAGGGGATAGCTTATGTAAAAGGAAGTATAAAATAGTCAACAAGGAGAATGATGAGTACCGGCTGTGGATCTCAAATCAACTGGTGCAAAATGATAAAGATTTTTCCCACTAGACTTTCTTAAATTTGCATTCATAAAATCATAGAGAAGCTTTCCAGCCAACATGAACACAAAAGTGAATTTCTACAGGGCAAAGAATATACTGTAGTTATCATAGAGGGCTGCCATTTACAACCTCCCTAGACAGACTTACTTTGAAAATCTAGTTCACTCATCTACTCTATGTTCCCAATCTTTGAACTCATATCTGCAGTTACCTCAGAGTATGCTTCCCCTGGGGTTGTTGTTATATGCTGTCGAGTTGAGCATTATCCATAGTGAGCCTATGAACGTCAGATCTGAACCCTGTCCTATCCTGCTCCATCCTCACACTTGGCAACACATTAGACCCCACTGGGGCAGTCATCACATCAATCCAATCTTTTCCTGGGTTGATCTCAGAGAAAGACCAGGAATGGCATGCACACTAGACCTGAGACTTTGCTACAACATATTTCCAATGGGAATCTTTGTCTTGGAACCTGTCATTGTTTTGGAAACAACAAAATGGCAACAAAATAGAAATATTTTCTTGTCCAATTGTCATCTGTTTTATTCTTCTCTTATAGTTGTCAGACTTACATTGTTGTTGTTGTTGTTATGTGCCATCGAGTTGCTTGCGACTCATAGCGACCCTATGTACAAGAGTTCTAAATGCTGTTCTATCCTGTGCCAACCTAGCCATCTCAAATGCATTTATTCCC
>NW_006399793.1:4250616-4266534 GCF_000299155.1 Elephantulus edwardii
CTTCTGGTATTCTTTGCTTTCTACCAAGATCCATCTGACATTAGCTATAATATCCCTAGTACCACGACCTCTTCTAAATCCAGCCTGCACATCTAGCAGTTCTCTGTTGACATATTGTTCCAAACGTTTTTGGATAATTTTCAGCAGAATCTTGCTTGCATGTGATACATTATGGTTCAAAATATTCTCAATGCCTTCTTCTGTCCATCTTTCTCAATTTTTCACTAATTTATTCCTTTTCTAATTGTGCTTTATTATCTCCCTATTAGATATGAATTGACATAGGCAAGTCAGAAGCTTAGGAAAAGATAACTATTTGTTTGGCTGATGATCCAAAGTTTCTATTATTTATAAAACTGTGCTAGAGTAAAATAAAGTTAACTCACACCTCTGTCAATGTTTCAATATGTTTATAGCTGATGGTATTTTCTATACTTGTAACAGAGTGTGTGAGTTGAATAAATGTTTGAAGGATCTCTGGTGGCCTAGTGGTAAGAAGCTGTACTGCTATCATGAAGGCACATGGTTCAAGGCCACCAGCTGCTCCGTGGCAGAAGGATGAGCAATCAGCCTCTAAAAACCTGCCAAAGTGTACGTTATGTGTTGGTTGCGACTTGATGATACACCACCACAACAATTATTGTTGTTACCTGTCAGTGAGTCAAGGGTGATCTGTGGTGATTCCGTGAACAACAGATCTGAACTCTGTCCTACTAGGCTCCATCCTCACAGTGTCTGACGTACTTTAGCCCGTTGCTACAGTCACTGGGTAAATTGATCTGGTTGAGGGTCTTCCTTTCTTTGACTGACCTTCCACCTTTCCAAATAGACACTGGCTGCACCTTCTCCAAGTTATATCTATTTTCACTTTTGGCACTCCATAATAGGTTTTAGCAAAACTCCCAGATTAATATAGGGATTTAAATAGGATTGGTCCACTTCTTAAATGCCAGGCTTCTGAAAATGCTGTAAATAATAGAGGAACACAGATAATTAAGGTAGAGACAATTAATTTTAGAAAACATTGAAGGCATGAAATGCTTACTGATGCAGATAAAAGCCTAAGTGTAAACTATATTTCAACATAAAGAAGCTGAAATTTCTCAAAACTGAATCAATAAGCAAAGTCATGGTTAATGGAGAAAAGATAGATATTATAAAATATTTCATGTTCCTTGAATTCACAAGCGACACTCAGAGAAGCAGTTGTTGTTGTTGTTATGTGCCATCGAGTGGCTTGCGACTCATGGCGACCCTGTGTACAACAGCCCTAAACCCTGCTCTATCCTGTGCCAATCTCACTGCCTCCAACACACCCATTCCAATTATCCCAGTCACTGAATTAATCCAACTTATAGAGGGTCTTCCCCTCCTGCGCTGTCCCTCCACCCTCCCAAGCATGATGTTCCTCTCCAAGGACCTCTCCCTCCTTACAACATGTCCAAAGTATGTCAGATGAAGCCCAAGAACCGGTGACTCCAAAGACCAGCCTGGTTTAAACCTCTCCGGGATGAATCTATTTGTTTTCTTGGCAGTCCATGGTACATTCAGTACTCGTCTCCAGTACCATAGCTCAAAGGCATCAATTCTCCTTCTATCCTCCCTTGTCATTGTCTAACTCTCTGATGCATAACAAGTGATTGCAAAGACCATAGCCTGTATCAGATGCACCTTAGTCTCCAGAGTGACACCATTGCTCTTCACTACCCTGGAGAGGTGCCTAATGGCAGGCTTTCCCACTGCAATATGTTTTTTTTTTTTTATTTCCTGGCTACTAGTGCCAAGAGTGTTGACTCTGGAGCCAAGCAGACTAAAGATAACAATCTCAATCTCTTCACCATCCATCCTGATGCCAATTGGTGAGAATCTTTGTCTTCTTGCCATTGAGCTTTAATACATACTGAAGGCTGCAGTTCTTGACCCTCTGCAGCAAGCATTTCAGGTCTTCCTCAGTTTCGGCAAGCATGGCTGTGTCATCTGCATAACGCAAATTGTTAATAAATCTTCCACCAATCCTGATGCCACACTTCTCCTCATAGGTCCCAGCCTCTCAGATAACCTGTTCTGCATACAGCTTGAAAAGGTATGGAGATAGGACACATCCCTGGCGTATGCCTTTCCAATTTTGAACCATGCAATGTTTCCTTGCTCTGTTCCGACGACTGCCTCTTGGTCCAAGTATAGGTTTCTAGTTAGCTTGATCTAGTGTTCTGGGATTACCATTCTTCTCAGATTCTGACACAGTTTGTTCTGACCCACACAGTCAAATGCCTTTGTATAATCAATGAAACACAGATAGACATTCTTCTGGCATTCCTTGCTTTCAGCCAAGATCCATCTAACATCAGCCACAATATCCCTAGTACCACGACCCCTTCTAAACCCAGGCTGGACTTATGGCAGTTCTCTGCTGATGTGCTGTTCCAGTCGTTTTTGGATAATCTTCAGTAGAATTTTGCTTGCATGTGCAGTCAATGAGATTGTTCTATAGTTTCCACACTCTGTTGGGTCACCCTTCTTTGAGAGAAGCAGTAGTCAAGAAGTTCATTAATAGGTTTTCATAATATTCTGATATTATCAAATTAATTTCAGATGTTCTGTTGTGATGTCATCACATTTCTTACTAAAGTTATTGATATCTTCTTTTTTAAATTTGTTTCTGTTAAGTTTGCAAATGGTTTATATATTTTATCAGGCTTTTTGAGGAAATCAGTTACTAGTTTTGTTGATAATTTCAATTATTTTTCCATTTTCTATCCCATTGAATTCAGCCCTTACCTTTTCAATTTCCTTTTTTCTAGACAGTATAGGACTAGCTTGTTTTGGGGGGTTTGCTAGAAATGTTATGTTTTGTTCTTTTCTTCTTTTTAAAATGTATTTTGTTATTATTATGCACTGAATCCTAAAAACTACCTATGTTGTATCTCAAATGTTTTGATATGATGTATTTTCATTCCTTTTAAGGAACTTTTTTATTTAATTTTTTTACTTATTTCGTCACCCAGTAATGCTCAAACAAGGAGTTACTTAGCTTCAACATCATTGCGTTTCCACCCGCCCCATATCATGTTGTTAATTTCTAGTTTTCTAGAATTGTAATTGAAGAATATATATTATTTCAATGTTTTTAATATGTTTACAATTGTGTGTCCTTATATGTGAACAATTCTGTGGAATGTACCATGTGCACTTGAGAAGAAAATAAATTGTGTTTTGTTCAGTGAAGTATACTTCATAAATATTTCTATGAGGTTGACTTGGCTGATAGTATAATTTAGTCTTTTTTCATCTTTATTGAATTTCCTTTGCCTTGACTGTCCTTTGGGGACAGTGATTTGCTGAAGTACTCTATTATTGTTGTGTTGTCTATTTCTTTCTTCAAGCATGCTGAGTCTTTGTTGAGTTTCTTTTGTTTTGTCCTGTTATTTGGTGAGAGTTATGTGTTGAAGCCTCTTACTACCATTTGGTGTTGTCTATTTCTTAAGTCAGGACTGTTAGCCATTATTTTATGTAGTTTATAGGTCTGCCATTAAATGTGTAGAAGGAAAAAGGAAGAAAATCCCTAAAATAGCAGAGGTTAGTGAGTAGAGGGGAATTGAGAGAGTAGAAAAGAGCCAGTGGGGACTTGAAAAAAAGTGGATTGATATTAGGCAGAAATCAATAGTAATTAATATGAATGATTATATGAACACAATGTACATGAAACACAATATATATTAATATATGCAAATAAAAAATTAATCAACATAATATGGTGGTTAAATCAACCATGGAATATTACATCTTTGAAGTGCTCAAAAGAAAACATATTAGTTTGAGGACTAACATATGTCAGACCCAAATCATGGCATTTTCAATGATGTCATATGCATGACAAAACTGGACAATGAAAAGTGAACATCAAAAGTTTATTGGGTGACTTTAATTTCGTTTAGCTAATTAATATGGTGTATATTATGGACTAAAAAACAAAAAAACAACAAAACAAAATAAAAGAGGCAAGATTTGTATTGTGTGATTTGAACATGTTATCAGGAGAAGTCATTTCTTAGAGAACATCAACTCTTGGGAAATTAGAGTCAGTATAAGAAATAACATTTTCAAAGAAATATATTAACAGAATGTCTGCAAAAATTGACTCAAGAATAACAATACATTTAAGAATGCAAGCAACTCACTGTGTGCATATCTATATGTCTTTATATATAACTACTTTGGAACCAAAAAATCAGTATAGAACTATTTATCCTACAGATACAGAGCTTTGTATCCTAGACATCTATTGAAAAGACCTATCTCTCCCTGGCCTCCCATGTTGTGAAAAGTTGTGATACTAATGTTGTTGTATAATTTTGAGTCAAAACAGACATATACCTGACCCTCCACCGGGTTTTCAGAGGTTGTAAGCATATGACAGTTGATTACTCCTTTTTCCCCCTGCAGAACAGCTGGTAGATTCTGACCATGGACCATCGCATTGGCAGCATGATTCATTATCATTAAGCCTCCAGTGCCCCTATGACATTTATGTTCTTGTTGTTAAGTGCTGTTGAGTCACAGGTGACTCATAGCGACCCTATGAAGAAGAGTCCTCAATGCTTGTGTGTCTTTCATCCTCTCTCCAGGTTCATAGGGTCTCTGGAGGCAAGCTATTATGGAAGTGGATGCCATTCCTCCTTCTAAGTGATATTTATAGTGTAGTTAAAAAAATATAGAATATTTTGTAGATCATGGTGGGATTGACAGGATAGATTCTTAGCAAAGAGAAGCATAGGCAATAAAATGTATCAAGCACTAGCCCTTTAATGACTTTACTATTGAATTTAGAACTCTACATAAAAAGCCCCTTTATCTAACTACTCAGGAAATAAGAAGAGGTACAAATCTTTGGAAAAAGACATCTTGCTTGGAAAAGTAGAAGGAAAGAGATGATGCTATGTAGTGAGGTAGATTGGAACTGTGACTGTAACAAGGGTTTAATCATGTAAGAAATTGTGTGTTATAGAACAGGAAATCAAAAGAAGAATTACTCTGGGAAAATCTGTTGTCAGGGACCTCTTCTGAGTACTGAAAAGCAAAGGTGTCAGTCTAGAGTCTAAGACGCTCTTAATCCAGACCATGGCTTTTGTAATTACTTATTATGCATCAGAGAGCTGGACAATGATTAAGAATGACAGAAGTTTCAATGCCTTTGAGTTGTGGTGCTGAAGAAGAATATACCATGGACCACGAAGAGAACAAACAGATCTGGAAAGTTCTCCTTAGAAGCAAGGATTTTCAAGCTTCATATCACATACTTTGACTATATGGCCAAGAAGTACCTGTACTTGGAGAAGGATATCATGCTCTGAAGGCTGGAGAGACAGCACAGGAGAAGAAAACCCTGGATGAGAAAGATTGACACAGTAACTGGGATAATGGAAGGTAGGTGTATCAGAGTCAATGAGACTGGCTCAGCATAGTTCAGGGTTCAGAGATATTGTATGTCGGTTCACAGGCACACAACAACAACAACAACAAAAACATAGAACAAGGCAAGGTTTTGATCTGTTGTGTGTACGGTCTCCATGAGTTATAATAGACTGGATAGCACTTAACAAATCCTAATCAAATGTTAACAGTTAACAGTGTCTTTAAAACAATCACAAAAGTAAATGTATTTACAATGTCAATAGTGCGCTAAAATTTTTCCTTAAACCATTCCATAAAGGAGCTGTGAAGAGAAAATAATAAAACATACAATAAATGTAATTAAATAAAAATAGAAAACAACTACTACAAGGTAGATTGAAGGCTCTTACAAGCATGTTACAAACATCAAACTGTGAGAAATCATGGCATGGAAAAATTTCATCAATAACATTACTATAAGACTGTTGAAAGTTAAGTTTCTAATAGCTGGCAATTGTCTAAAAATATAATTGAACTTAATCCCACAAAGGTTGTAGGAAAATAAAACTACCATGTCATCTCTCAGAATGATGGGATAAACCATGTTGGGGGTTTTTATTATTATTATTGATATTTGTTAATGATTTTCTTACTTAATACTTTTTCTTAGAAGCATATAATAGCATAAATCAGAATACAAAGGTAATGGAAGTTATTCTTATGTAAACAGAGCATAAATTAGATTTGAGATTGTGATCACAAATATCCAAGAACAATGTCTTCTAAATTTTTAATACATAGACTTATAAAGAGTATATACACACACTCTACAATATTTATATTTTATATTCCTTCTAACAAAAATTTCCAAAGGCTTATTTTAAATGTTTATAGTTTGAAAGAAAGACACTATTTTAAAGTCTTTTTCCTTTAGTATTAGCAACTATTGTAATTTCAGAAATTCTTCTTCCATATGTCTCTAATTCATTTGCAATTAAAATTATTTAAAAAGTACTTTTGAAACTTTTAGAATTTTTCCCCGTGAAGAAAGGGAAGTCATGCCTTGCCAAGAAGGTATGAACTTGAATATTTAAAAGTTTAGCCTAGATTTAAAATGCAACCACAGGAACATTCATAGGACTCAACTCCAAGGATAACGTTCTTATAATTTCTGTTTCTTAATGACAAGGTCAGATTATGAGTCTTAATCAATAAATCCAAACCTCTGTAATGATATAAACTAGCGGGACTTTGAAGGCTGGCTTTCAGAGGATGAAAAGTGAATGAGAGGAAAGTGCCATCTTTTTCCTAGGGAGCAGCTAGTGAATTCAATCTGTCTGGTTTTGAGTGGACACTGTTGTTATTGCTATTGTTTGATGTCCATCAGCAAAATATGATTCATAACAGCCCTACAAATAACAGATCTGAATCCTACCCCTGTACCGTCACGTTATTCTAATCATCTCTGCCACACGAGGGCCCATTTTTGCAGTCTTTGTCTCAGTCGATCTTATTGAGCATGTTTCTCTCCTTTGCTAACACTCTAGATTTCAGACTTTGATGTTCTGTTCTAAGACTGACTCTTCCTAACAACATGCTTAAAGTATGTGAGATGAGATTTCACTTTCAAGGAGCACTCTGTCTAGCCACATCCTCTCTAAGACAATTTCTTTTTGAATATTGGAGATTTGAGAGAGGGAAGGGATTGTACTTATAAGGAAAGAGGACACAAAAAATGTAGCCACTCTGGACGCACTGGCACCTCCTAAATTCTGTAGATATTAAGCTACAAGATCAGATGGACTTTGAAGACATGTAGCTTTCCAGTGGTGTACTCTGGGAAACAGGCTATCTCAATGTATTTGAGATTTCAAAGTAAGTTATCATGACGCAATCATACAGTGACCCAACATATACTCTTTGTTCTCTCTTCGTGTGTGTGTGTGAGTGTGTGTGTTTAAGTTTTCCCTCTTATAATAATCTTCCTAATAACTACTTTCATAAAAGTGTGCAAGTCAGCTACATCATGCCTTGTGCTCTAATATTCCACTTTTGGATAGCAAACTTCTGATTTGCTCCTCTCTATCACACCAGTACTCTGAGGGAATAAGCGTGTCCATTTTGCTGAAAAATCTTCTGTTCTACGTAGAAACTTCGAACATCTGCATCCACAAGCAAAGCCCAGTCAAGAGCAAGCAATGTTTGCTCACAACATGAATAATTTTCTCTGCATCTGGTTGGTTTCTGGTCAACGTATGCCTACTCATGCATGGGTAAGTTCAAATGTACATCACCTGCAAGCTAAAGAGCCCATTCTTCTCCCTGTGTTACAGACCTGTTGTAGGTCTCCTCACTGTGCCCTAGCCTCCACATGGAATCAAGTCTATTCTACTAAAGCCAATATAAAATTTATATTAGCTTACAATGAACATTCAAGGTAGCAGCAATCAAGAGATCAAAAATGTTTTTACTGGGAAAATTTGCAGTCAAGGACCTCTCCAAAGTGATAAAGATCAAGGATAACAGTTTAAAGACATAGGCATGTTTGATTCAAGCCAAGATGTTTTCAGCTGCTTTAGATGCATTTGAAACATAAGATATGGTTAAGGAAGACCAAAGGAAAGCTTTAGAATTGTGCAGAACTGGCAATGAGCTTTGAGTATCCCATGGTCTGCATAAGGAACAAATAAAACTATCTTCGTGAGTCTTTCCTCTGTATTTCCTTTCACAGAAGGAGATTTACCCCTTTGAGATGGGTTGTTGTTCTTGTTATTGTTCTACGCTGTCAAGTCGACCACAATTCATAACAACGTTATGCACAATAGCTCTGAACTCTTATCTATTCTGGATCTCACACTGTCTCTAATACACTTACCCTTATTACATTAGTTATTGTGGCAATCCATCTCATCCAGGGTCCTCCTCTCCTGTGTTGTCCCTCACCCTTCCAAACACAATGTCATACTCCAAGGACTAGTCCTTCTTGGTAAACATGCCAAAAGTATGTAAGATGGAGCCTCAAAATTCTTGTCTTCAAGGAAGAGCTTGGGTTCTCCGTCTCCAGGACAGACCTGCTAGTTCTCTTGGCTGTCCGTGGTATTTTCAATACTCTACACCAGCATCGCACTTAAAGACATCGATTCTTCTTCTTCTGTCATTTTTTATCATTGTCCAGATATTTGATGCACAGGAAGTAATTGCAAAGACCAAGACCTGAATCAGATGCATCTTAGTCTGTAGAATGATATCATTGCTCATTAGCACTCTGAAGAGGTGTTCTTTACTGCTTTGGACAACATATTTTTCTAATACATTTCTTTCGATTTCCTGTCTGCTGATGCCAAGAGTGTTGCTTGTGAAACCAAGCAAACTGAAATTACTAACAATCTCAATCTTTTCTCAATCTTTAATGATGTTATCAATTGGTCCAGTGGAGAGAATTTTCTTGATACTGAGCTTCAATACATATTGCAGAGTACAGTCCTTGACCCTCCGTATCAAATACTGCAGGCTTTCTTCAGTTTCAACAGGCAAGTTTGTCTCATCTGCATAAGGCAGGTTGTTGATGAGTCTTCCTTCAACCCTGATGCCAAATTTTTCCTCATAAAGTTTTGCCTCCCAAATGATTTATTCTGCACATAGATTGAAAAGGTGTGGAGACAGGACACCTCCCTGGCACTCCTTCCCTGATTTTGAACGATGCAGTATTTTCTTGATCTCTTCTCATGACTGTTGTTCCTAAGGTTGCTCCTAGTCCTTCCTAATCAACCTATAACAACAATAATAATATTAATAAAAGAAAATCTTAAGTTCATTTTTATTAGAAAAAAACCCCTTCTGATATGTTTCTAACTATTGGTTTAGTGGTTGTCTTAATTCGTGACTTTAAAATTTAGTTTGTGATTTTCAGATTCGATCAGAGCCAGGTCTAAGATGTTTCACACTAGAAGGGGTCTTAGGTATTTGTATTACACCATCGTGCATGGTTGAACCTTCCTTGATTTTCCTAGGCCAGTAGAAAGGACAGCAACAGCCTGTTGCACTAGAAACTCTTCAACTCGGATGGCCACTTGAGTTCCCTAGACTATTTGAGAAAGTGCACAAACTCTATTTGACTGTTGTCATTAACTGAAAGAGAGAAAAAAAAAACTGCGTCGGTAAATGCTTCACAAAGTATCGTATATTACTTCTGCCTTCCTTGTTTTTATGCCTTGGGGTTGAAACAAAGACTGTCTTGATTTTATGCATGGTAACAAAGATTACTGAGCAACTAAAGATAAGACAAAAAGTGGAAAGCCTCTGGATTCAAATACCAATATTTGATTTCAAATCAGCTACAGACTAGTTTTGTGACCTTCAGTAAGCCACATAAATCGGTGAATTACCAAGGTTATTATTTTATAAATATGTCCTGATAATTCTTCGGTTTCCTTTTGTGTGAAAAAAAAAGTTTGACTGGGTTTCTAAATAGTGACAGAACTAAGGCACAAGATTTCTTACTGAAGAAGTGCAGTTTGTTCTTAGGTCATGCTGAAATGAAACGTTCATCCAATTTCCTGGTACCTTCATTGCAGGATAGGATGAAATCAGTATTCTAGGGCATAAAAATAGATAAACTGGGATAGGTCAACCTGGGCAAAAATCACATGTGTTTGGTGATAATCACAAAAAAGAAAGAAACAACGTCCAGTCGGTTCATCTCATGTCACACTTCAAAGACCATTTTTCTATCTAAGGAGTATTATATCTAAAAGAGCTGACTCAGGAGTGTTGTGACAGTCTTTAACTAAGAATTCTCTTATTTTTCTCAATTTCTGTCTCCTTCTTAATGGTATTTTAATGCAGTTTTTGTGTTCAATTATAATAGTGTTGCTAAATACAGTAGGTCTGATTCCACAGAAGAAGAATAGTTTTTTCAAAATCAGCATTTTCCTGCTGATTTGCCAGCTGTTTCAATAAATACTCATCTCCCAACTTCAAATGAGTATATTGCACTCTTACTAAATATAAATGCCATCCACAGCTACTGTACTCTGGCTTTTGAGCTCTCCTGAAAATCAAACACAAAATCTTTATTATGAAAGGCCTCTCTCCCAATCATGTGCCATGATACTGCTGACTCAGGAGTTCTGAAGAATAATCAATGCTTGATTTTCTCCCCCATTAATTTCTTCACAAACACAATTGTCTAAGCATTAGTGAATAAATTAATACCTCTTTTATGGATTTACCATTCCACCTAACATTTATATCTTTATACTATCGAAAATTTTTTATGTTATTGTGCAATAATGAATCTGAACCAATTCATAGTTGACCCTTCAAAAGCTTTTGAGAGGCTGTTAATTTCATGCGGAGGAGATTGTCCATCTTTCTTTTCTGAGTTGATGGTGGATTTGAATCGCTTGCCAGTGGGCTGGCAGCACAACTCTTTACCCAAAGGTCACCCGAGATCCCAAGAAATAAAAATATCATTGCATTTGATATTTTTAAGCTGTCTTGTCCTGCCTTACAGAATAAAAAATACACTAGAATTTTAAAGTGCATAACAATCTTTACTTTGGGAAATACTAGATGAATCAGATAGTTTCTCTTTGTGACATTGTTAAATAAATGTAAAAATTATAGCAAGAAGTGTAAGTTTCAAAAATAGTGTGGCCATGTGAATAATCCACAAACATATAATGTGATGAAATGATGTTAAAAAGCTCTGGCATTGCTTACCCCAGCATAGACTATGCATGTCTCCTGACATTTCCAGAAATGAATTTCAGCTCATTCACTCTCTTTCAATAGTCTGAAAATAGGATTTTGATCATATTTGCATGTTGTTGTTAGGTGCAACTGAGTCAGCTCTAACTCATAGAGACCATATGTGCAATAGAATAGTTCAGAATCCAGTGCTCCTAATTCTTATTTTACCCTTTTTCACAGCTACCATGCCAATCCATTTTGGTGAGGACTTTGCTCTTTTGCACTGACTCTTTATTCAGCAAGCCTGATGTCCTTCTCCAGAGAATGATCTCTCACAGATGGGTACAAAATACATGAGCCCAAACCTTGTCATCCTCACTTCTAAGCAGCTTTCTAACTTTATGTTGTTGTTGTTGTACGACCCATAACGACCCTATGCCATCCTCACACTTCCTGACACATTATACAGCCCATTGCGGCAGTCACTGCGTCAATCCACCAGGTGAGGGTCTTCCTCTCTTTCTCTGACCTTCTACCTTTTCAATTATGATGCCCCTCTCCTAGGAATAGCCTCTTCTAGCAACATGCCGAAAGTATGTGAGAGGACGCTTTATCATCTTTGCCTCCCAGGAACACTCTGGCTGCACTTTCACCAGCATATGTTTATTCTTTTGGCAGTCCTTGGGACATTCAGTACTCTAATTTTATAATAAAGGCAACTTTCAGGTCAAGAGGTTGACTAGTACCCTGGTAATTGGAAAATAATTGAAACCGTACTTTTTTCTATTAATTTGAACTGATAATTATATTGAGTTATCATTTGTTATTAGTTGAAAGCATAAATGAAATGAAGTCTGCTATAGCATATGATGACAACAACATAACTTAAATGGGGTCAAATAGCAATCAATGGAAATTTCTATTCACTACACACTGACATAAATACCATAGAAGTCTTCTGACTCTGGCTTTTATTTGGAAGAATAAACAAATAATACTGTTGCAAGATTACTAACAGCTCAACGACTGAATGCAAAACCTTTTAAGATCATCTTAAGTGAACTAAAGGAGACCATTAAACTATGATGACTGTTCTCATTTCATATTGTAATTCTGTTTTATTTATACTATTTTCTTTGACCAACAATCATGAGTGACCTTAATTGTTATTTGTAAGAGTTTAATAAAATCTTTGCCTTTTGAACACCTCAAATTTTAATTTAGTGTTCTCTTTACTTAGAAAAGTTTCATTGATTATTTTGTGCAAATATTCTTACAGTTTATGTATTTAAATTTTATAATCTTTCAGGATTATTTCATGAATTAAAAACAATCTCCATATTGTCAACTTCAAAACTTAAAGTCATTGTGAAGATGAAACAAATAGGAAATAACGCACCGACAAGAGATTTAAAACTTGCAGAGATGCCTTCAGGAATAAAGAAAGGCATGAATAATCTTAGAGAAAATGAGCCCATGAAAACAGGTAAGTTGCGCAAATTAACTTGAGTTGGAGAATGACTTGAAAGAGTGAGTAATTTCTCAAAGAGGACAAAACCAGTTGTCTCTACTGATGCAATTCAGGCAAGAGTGAAACTACTAACCACTGAACGTAGAATACCATATTTCAAGGTGGCTTCCATCTGAATTTATGAAAAGAAATACCCTCTCCTTCTTCCATGAGAATGAGAACCCCGGTCACCCAAGAATTACAGCATGACTAAGAACAAAACAAATCAACTTCCACAAATTCATCATCAAAGAAATCTCTGAACTAAGTTATATTTGCAATGACCATAATTAGTAAGACTGAAGTTCTGATGCCTTTCAACAATCTAGTAGCCTTGACCTTCTGCAGCAGGTGGATTAGCCACTCAATTACCTATAAACTATGCCATCAGACCACCCTAGGAGTTGTATCTTCTGCAAAAAATATATAATGTGTGCATGTCCATCCAATGTGTATGTGTGAAATAACATGATAGTAACTTTGATTTAAATTATATATTATGAATTAATATAACAGTAGCCCTGACTAAAGATCAGAAGGGTCATAAGACCAAGATTTCAGCCTTAGATTGTTTCTCTCACAGTCCTCACTGAATTGTATGTGTGCATTTTCTTACTTTTTTAATGAATAATACAATAACTACAAGCAATTAAGCCTTTCAGTATCCCCTAACAATAGTAAAACAGCAACTATAATAATTGCAGCAAGTCTTTTCGTTGCTGTTTATGTTTAGGAAAATACTATTTGGTCTTTTATTTGATATGGATGAAAGCTGGGGAATTGTTACAGAAACAAATGCAATTCAAAAGCAAAGTTGCTTCACTTGAAATTTATTTTTGCAACTCTGTGCATTTGAGTAAATATTTCTGTCCAGAAGACCACTTAGGTTAATTAAAGGAAAGTGTTAATTACCAGGTTCCAAGAAATTAGCCCTGGATTATTTTTATATAGATAACAAGTAACTCTCTGTCTCCACAACCACCGTGTTAACTATTTTCCACTCAAATTGCTTCTCCTGCACCCTTAAAAGTTGAGAACATGGAATTTCTATGTTCAGCTTTTTGAGGAAGCACCAAACTGTCTTCCAGAATGGTTGTGCCATTTTACAATCCCACCAACGATGTATAAGAGTTCCTATCTCGCCATACCATCTCCAACATTTCTTACTTGCTGCCCTGTTAAACTTTGTCACTGTTACTGAAGTGAGATGGTATCTCATTGTGGTTTTGATTTGCATCTCATTGCCATTGATTTGGAGCATTTCTTCATGTGTCTATTAGCTCTTTGAATACCTCCGTCTGTGAAAATTCTTTCCATGTCTTTGCATTTATTATAGTTGGATTACCAGTCTTTTTCTTGTGTAGGCCCAGGAGTATTCCATAAACTTTTGTTATGAGGCTCTTATTTGAGATGGTATTACCAAATGTTTGTTCCCAGTTGGTAGGTTTTCTTTTCACCCTGTTGCAACACGTTTTGATGCACACAGGGATTTAATCTTTCGAATGTCCTATCCATCAGTTCTATTGTCTTCAGATTGTGCATTTTCTGGTTGTATTTGTCACTCAGTTTATACAATAGACTAGAGATTCTAAGCTTGACCCCAGTTTGTCTCTTAGGAACTTTATGATTTTGGGCTTTACTCCCAAGTCTCTGATGTACCTTGAGTTGATTTTTGTATATGGGAGAGATGTAGATCCTGTTTCAGCTTTCTGCAGGTGTAAGTCCAGCTATTCCACTTTTTGTAATATACCCTGAGTAATGAGAATTGAGACACAAATGAAGACTTGTACATCAATTTTCATAGCAGCATTATTCATTATGGAAAGAGCATGGAAATATCCCAGATGTCCAACCACATTCAAACGGATTGAGAAATTACTGTACAGTCAAAAAATGGAACAATAAATACATAGCATGCAGGAGCAATGATCTTGTCAATTATTACCCAACTTTGGAGGGACTGGAGAGCTTATTCTGAGTGAACTAACTCAGCCACACAAGGACAAATACTGTATAAAACCTTTATTGTAAAAATGAGTATATAGATTCAAGGAGGGGAGGTTGGAAGCAGAGGGATGAGAATGTCCATGGGGGAGGGTTAATCATGGGGTTGTGCAATTTGATGGGAAGAGTGAAGGAAATTGGAAGAATCTGGTCTGAAAAATTCTGGTTCAAATTTTGTAATAAACTAGCATTAACAACAACAACAACAACAACAAAAAAGACTTGAGAAAGACTTTTGGGAGAGTAAAATATTGAGTCCAACCTTCTGGACTCTATGAATTGTAGGTGGCTAGAACACTACTACTTATTAGCATGTTATTTTCACAATAGTGTCTGACCCTGAATTTTATCTAGACACACAAACTATCTACACAGAAAAAAAATAAAAATGAGAGGGTGGGTACGCTGAATACCAATAATTAGGTGTAAATTAGATTTGGTCACTTTTAGTGCCTGGTTTTTATGAAAATAACTGACTCTTTCAATGAATTTCATCCTTTTTAAAGTTTGTAGATGCACATACAGTATGTAGACAGTCTAACATAGTTGACATTCTCTTTCTTGCAGCTGGAATTAGAAAATAGATACTTTTTTAGACTCACATCCATTCAGAGCCCATTTTCTTTGCATACTTTATGGTTTGAGATTTCTGAAGTAAATCTTATATGCAAAGTTTGATTTAAAATGTTTTAAGTCAATGTAATTGGAATTGTTTACAGCCATTTCTGCGACTTCTATCAGATAATCATCATGCTTGCATTAAAACCATAAACATTTGGAGACATTTTTGGGTTTGATACAAAGTCTGACACTATAATTTCTTACTTTGTCCAGAATATATAGACGTAACCATACTGTTGTTGTTGTACACTCTGAAATCAGAGCCAATCTATCGCTGTCCCTCCAGCAGGTTTCCAGAGGCACTAAGTTACATGGGAGGAGATAGCCCATCTTTCTCTTGTATAGCAGCTAGTGGATTCAAATAGCATGCTTTTGTGTTATAAGGGTAATTCCTTATGCTTAAGCTGCCAGAGTTCACTGAACCGTAAGCGTACAATCTGTACTTTGGACAAGAGTTACCTTTATTAAGAGAAACATGATTAAGAAGATTAAATCATTAAAAAAACTTTATATTTTAAACATCCAGGAGAGAAATTTTTTTATTTATTTACCTATTCCTTTCACTGGAATGTAAGTGTTTTAAGTACCAAAATGTTGTCTGTGTTTTTAATAATTTTTACTCATTATTTCAAACAGTGCTTGCTACGCAACTTGTTTCTATTAAATACAGATTAGATAGTTTAAAAAATTATTTTTTT
>NW_006399793.1:4273331-4275049 GCF_000299155.1 Elephantulus edwardii
TTACCACCAGAATGTCCTGTGTTTTTGTTAGGTCACATTGCATCAAGTACAACTCATAGCAACCCCGTGAACAACCAGTTTAAATCCTGATTGACCCCACACCATCCTCACAGTCTCTGACATGCTCTAGCTCATTGTCACAATCACCATGTCAGTCCACCTGATTGAGGGTCTTCCTCGCTTTCACAATCCTTCTGCCATTCTAAGTATGTTATTACTCTACAAGAAATAACCTCCCCTACCAATCTGCCCAAAGTATGTGAAATGAAGCTTCCTTACCTTTGCCTCTAAAGAACACTGGCTGCATGGTCTCCAGGGAGCATCTCTTTGTTCTTTGTCCATGATATTTTTAACACTCTTCTCCAACACCACAGTTTAAAGGTATCAGTTCTTCTTCTGTCATCCTTCGTCATTAATCAGCTCTCAGACCCATAACAAGTAACTGAAAAGACCATGATCTGAATCAGCCACACCTTCGTTTTCAATCTGACATCATTACTACTCATAATTTGGAGAGGTCCTTTACTGCAGACTTTCCCAATACATCTCTGGTTTGGCCTGACTGCTGGAACCAAGTATATTGATTGTGGATCTAAGTAAAATGAAGTTTTTGATAGTCTCAATCTTTTCACCATCAATCAATCAATCATAATTTTGCCTATTGGCCCAGTGGTGAGGGGTTTTTGTTTGTTTGTTTTCTTGATGTTGAAATACAATCCACATTGAAGGGTGTAGTCTTTGATCTTCTATGGCAAGTCTTTTTTACTTTTTTACTTCCAGCAAGCAAGGTTATGCTATTTGTATAATGAAGTTTATTGATGGATCTTCCTCCAATCCTAATATAACTTATTTCTTCATAAAGTCTAGCTTCTTGAGTAATTTGCTTAGCCTATAGATTAAATAGATATGGAGAAAGGATATAACCTTGATACACACTTCTTCTAATTTTAATCATTATTCCCCTGATCTCTTGACACCACAGCCTCTTGGTCTACATGTAGGATTTACAGGAACACAATCTATTGGTTTGGAATTACCATTCTTCTCAATGTTAATTATAATTTGTTATAATCCACAAAGCTCCCTATAGTGCATTCTAAATATCACAAAAGATTTTAGGACCTACAAGCAAATACTATAAGCTCACTGTATAAAAGACCGAAAAATCCAGTAAAGAAAGAAATAAAAATAAATATGATTACATTGTATATGATAAATACAGGGCATGAAGTTAGGTGTATATATGAAAAGAGTTTTGACACTGGGGATAAAAGAGGGTCATTGAGTATTGAATCTAAATAACAGCAGTCAAAACCTGGCTAGGTGCTGACTGTGGAAAAACAGATCATCAATTACTCATGTGGAAGATTTATCTGAGTCTGAAGAAAATGAAACCAAGTCCACTGGAACCAAAATATGATCTTGGGTCTATCCCACATGAATTTAAAAATCATCTTAATAATATATTTGAAGCATTAAATACCCATAATTGAAGACTTGATGAGTTGTTGGATGACATCAAGAATATCATTCATGAAAAGAGCAAAAGATCATTACAGACAGAGGTGAAAGAAAAAATAAAAATGAATGTCAGAACAGAGTCTGAAAATTGCACCATACTGTTGAGAAGATAAAATAAAGGGAAGAGATGCTGAAGTAAAAAGTAAAAAAAAAAGATTTCAAAGGGCAGCTTGAGATGACACAGTATTATAAAAGAA
>NW_006399793.1:4275569-4309811 GCF_000299155.1 Elephantulus edwardii
TCATCTGGTCTTCACTCATTAGTGCTCAAGGCCTCAAACCTGTTCCTGAGATGGTTCTGAAATTCAGGTGGGATAGACTCAAAGTCATATTTTGGTTCCCATGGACTTGGTTTAATTTTCCTCAGCTTCAGCTTGACCTTGGATATGAGTAGTTGGTGGTCTCTACCACAATCAGCTCCTGGCCTAGTTTTCACAGCTGATATTGAGCTTCTCCAACAGTTCTTCTGTATATGTAATCAATCTGATTCCTATGCATACCATCAGGTGAAATCCATGTATATAACCTGTGTTTATGTCTCTTAAAAAACATATTTGCAATGAACAAGTCATTAAAGGATAAAAAAATTTAAATATTTATACATATAATAAAAGTGCAATTTAATGAGGCAGTAAGATAATATATGTCAGAAGTGATGCTCCCAACTGGTCCAGTGGTGAGAAGCTTTGTCTTCTTGACATAGTGACTATATACATTCCTTCTATTTTGTTTGGATGTCACTGATATTATTAGATATTTTACTCTTGGAAAAATTTTGGTGTTGTAACTCAAGTCTTAAATTTTTGTTCAATTCTTTAAGCTTTGTAAAATGCTGAAAGTGTTCTATCCTTTTGTTTTCTAACTCCAATTATTTTCATATTTAATTATAACATTTTCCTTTTTTCCTGGAGTTGCCCTTTGAACTGTTCTGTTTATCTTTCTTACTTCAGCATTTCTTCCATTTTTTTTGGCCTTTGGACACTCTGGTACAAGATCCAGAGTCTTCCCTAGCATTCATTTTGGCCTTTCCTTTTGCCTCTGTCTTTGTAAGACCTTTTACTACCTTCATAGATGATTCCTTTGATGTCATCTCAAAACTTTTCTTGCCTTCAGTCATTAATGTTTAAAACATCATATCTATTATTGAGATTGCTTTTAAATTCATATGGCATAGACATAAGGTAATATTTTGCTTCTAATTGACTTGTTTCAATTTTTTTCAACTTCATTTTGAACCTGCACTTTAGTTGATCTTCTGTTCCAGAGCGACAATTATAAACTTAATATCAAAGGTTATTCTTTACTTATCTTTGTATCCTAAGTATAATGCATAGTTAATTATTTATGTTGTGGTTAATTTTTAGGTACCACCAAGTTAACAAAGACTTACAGTAACTCATTTAACAGATTAAAATCGTCCCTGTCCTTCTCACCTTTAAAATCTTTACTGTCTTTAAGCTTATTGCCTCAGTCATTGTGACAATATTTCTCATTGAAGATCTTCCTCTTCACTTACTTTCCTTTTTCTAAGCATGATGCCTTCTTGGATGAACCAGTGCGTCCTTACAAGATGCTGAAAGTATGTTAGATGAAGTTCCACTATCCTTGCCTCTAAGGAACACCTTAGTTGTACTTTCTGCAAGATAGTTTTGATTTTTACTATGATTATTATGTGCTGACAAAGTCAGAATAGAATCATAGCTAATGCTTTAAATAACATGAGAGGTGATTACTAACCTTTCTCCCAAAGAATGACTAGTGGATTCAAATCATCTGACTTTGAGTTGGCTGTACAATGACTCACCACTCTTATCGCTGAGTGCCTTCAAGTCAAGTATGACTCCTAGAGACCCTATGAACAACAGATCTGAACCCTGTCCTATCCTGTGCCATTTTCACACATTCTGACACATGCCCAATGTAGCAGTCACTAATGTCAATCCATTTGGTCAAAGGTCTTCCTTTCCTTCACTAACCCTCCACCTTTCCAAGTATCATGTCCCATACCAATATGCTCAAAGTATGTGACACAAAGTCACATCATCCTTGCCTCCAACAATCAGTCCAGTTGCACCCTCTCCAAGACAGTTGTTTACTCTTTTGGCTGTTCTTGGGATGTTCAGTGCTCTTCTCCAACTATAGAGCTCAGAGACATCAATTGTTTTCTGTAATCTCTATTCATTTCCCAGCTCTTAGGTGCATAGGAAACTATCAGAAACACCATGGCATTAATTAGATGCACCTTAGTCCTCAAAAGGACATCGTTGTTCCTTACGAATTTGGACTGCAGACTTTCCTAGTGCAATATGTCTCCTGATTTCCTTACTTCTGGTACCAAGAGTGTTAATTGTGGGTCCAAGTAAGATGAATTTGTTGATGGCTTCAAACACTATTCTATCCAACATGATGTCACCTATCCAGTGGTATTTGTTTTCTTGACGTTGAGATGCAATTCATATTGAAGGCTACATTTCTTGATCTGCAACAAATGCTTCAAGTTCTCCTCACTTCCAGCAGGAAATGTTGTGTCATCTGCATAACACAGGTCATTGATGAGTCTCCCTCCAATCTTTTTGCCATATTCTTCTTCACATAATCCAGCTTCTCAAATAATTTACTCAGCATACAGATTGAATAGATATGGAGAGAGGATATAACCCTGACATCGTACTTTCTTAATTTTAGACCATGTAGGGTTCCCTTGCTCTATTCACACAACAGCCTCTTGGTCCAGGTATAGATTTCTCATGAGCACAGTTAAGTGCTCTGGGACTCCCATTCTTCTCAATGTCAGACACAGCTTGTCAATATCCACAGAGATAAACACCTCTGCATAGTCAAGTAAGCACAACTAGACATTCTTCTGGTATTCTTTACATTCAGTCAGGATCCATCTGACAAAAGCAATCATATCCCTTGTGTCATGGTCTCTTCTAAATCATGCTTGAACTAATGGAGCTCCCTATCTATGTACTGTTCTAGTCATTTTTTAATAATCTTTAGCATGTAATATTTATTTAATAATCTTGTTTACATGTGATATTAATGATATTTTTTGATAGTTATCATATTCTAGTCCATTACCTTTCTAGGGAATGGGAAAAAATACAGAATTTTTCTAATTAATTTTCTAGACAGCTGTCTTCCAGATTTTCTGGCATAGGCTCAATGCTTCATCTGTTAATTGAAACAAGTCGATTGGTATTGCATTGATTCTTGGGGCCTGATTTTTTGCCAATGCCTTCAATGCAACTTCTACTTACTCCTTCATTACCATTGGTTCCTGCTAGGATGGTACTTCCTGAAATATTTTAGGGTCAATCAGTTCTTTCTGGTAAAGTGATTATGTACATTCTCTTTACTCTCTGGGCCTTTCAATATATTGCCCATAACAACTTTCAATATTGTGACTCTAGGTTTAAATTTGTTTTTCCGTTTTCTCAGCTTGAGAAATGCAAAGCAAGTTCTTTGCTTTGTTTTCTGCAATTCCAGCTGTCTGTACATTCCATCATAATGTTTTTCTTTTTCCTCATGAGGTGCCCTTTGAAATCTTCTGCTCTTTTTCTTCAGCGTGTTTTTTCTTTGTGTTGTCTTCTCAATGCTCTAGTATAATTTTTAAAATCTTTCTGACATCCATTTTGATTCCCCTACCCCCCATATCTTTGTAATAACCTTTGGTTTTTTTCATGGATGATATTATCACACAACTCATCCGGTCTTTACCTATTTGTGGTCAATGTCTCAAACCTGTTCCTAAGATGGTCTTGAAATTCACGTGGAATAGATTCAAGAACGTGTATTGGCTCTTGTAGACTTGTTTTTATTTTCTTTGGCTACATTTGACCTACATATGAATAAGATCGTCTAACCTATAGCCTGCCTTTTCTTAGGTTGGACTGCATATTGAGCTTTTCCAATTATTTATTTTACAGATACAGTCAATCTGATCCCTATGCAGCCCTTCAGGTGAGATCCATGTGTAAAGTCATACTTTATGCTTTTTTTTTTTTAAAAAGATATTTTCAATGACCAAATCATTGAAAATACAAAATTCTATTTCCAACCTTATTTCTAACACCAAGTCTTATACCTTCTTCAGTGTTTCCAACTTTTGCATTCCAGTCATCGGTTATCATTATGTATATTAATTACATGTTTGGTCAATTTCAGACCGCAACACTTGGTAAAAATTGTCAATTTCTGCCTCTTTGGCTCTATATGTATAGGAGCTTATATTTTAATAATAATTGTATTAATGAGTCTTATTTGTATACATATGAATAATATCCTATCACTCACAACATTATATTTCAGAATGGAACTTGAAATTGACTCTTTGACTACAAATGCAACACCATTATACCCTGGCTTTCATTTCAAGCCAGTATGTTGTTGTTGTTGTTGTTACTGTTGTTGTGTGCCATCGAGTCGCTTGTGACTCATAGCGACACCAAATACAACTGTGAACTTTACTCTATCCTGAACCAACCTCCTTGTCTCTGACGCACCTACCTCTGTAACTCCAGTAAATGAATCAGTCCATCTCATCCAGGGATTTCCTCTCTTGTACTATCCTACCACCATTCCAAACATGATGTCCTCTCTCCAAGAACTGATCCCTCCTTGCAATATCTCCAAAGTATGTCAGATAGAATTTCAGAATCCTTTTCTCCAATGAGCAGACTGGTTTCTCCCTCTCAAGGGCAAACCTGTTTGTTTTCCTAGCTGTCCATTGTATATTCAATTCTCTTCTCCAACACTACAACACAAAGGCATAAATTTTCCTTCTGTCATTCTAAGTCATTGCCCAACTTTCTGATATACAGCAAGTAATTGCAAATACCATGGCCTTGATAAATCATAAACTGATATGGTTGCTCTCCAGTACTCTAGAGAGGTTTCTGACAGCAGATATCCTCAGTACAATTAACCTTCATTTCTTAACTGCTGGTACCAAGACTCTTGATTGTGGAGTCAAGCAAACTGAAGCTATTAACAATTTCAATCTCTTCACCATCTATCATGATGCTGCCAATGTGCCCAGTGATGAAAATCTTGTTTTCTTGATGAAGAGCTTTAATCTATATTGAAGACTGCAGTCCTTGACCTTCTGCAGCAAATTCCTCAGGTCCTCTTCAGTTTTGCTAAGCAAGTTTATGTTATCTACATAATGCAGGTTATTGTTGATTCTTCCTCCAATCGTAATGCCACATTTCTCCTCATAGATCCCAGCCTCTCAAATGATCTATTGCACATGTAGATTGAAAATATATAGAAATAGAATACATACCTGGCAAACACCTTTTATGATTTTGAAATCAGAATGTATTTCCTTGCTCTGTTCTGACAACTGCCTCCTAGTCCAAGTATCAACACAATCTATGGTTCTGGGATTCCCATTCTTCTCAAAGAGCAGAGAAATTCTCATCAACGGATGACTGACTACCAGATATATAGACTGGATTTAGAAAAGGCCATGACACAAGGGATATAATAACCAATCTTAGATATATCTGTGGATGAAAGCAGAGAATACCAGAGAAATGTCTATTTGGTTTTTGTTTACTGTGCAAAGGCATCTAATTGTGTGGATAACAACATACTGTGTCTAACTCTGAGAAGCATAGTTTACCATGTAATTAGCTGATTCAAAGTGATCAAGCTGGTCCATCTCATCTCACTATGCCTAGTATGTTGATGTCCATTCATTTAACTTCATTTTTAACAATTTATAATTTTTCAACATTCAAGCTACACGTATTGCTTGTTCCTATTTTTAAATGGTATTTGTTATTGTTTTTCCTTATTTCATCTGACTTCTAAACTTTGTTCTACCACTACAACATGGTGCTATCCACATTCCTCCAGTGTTCATATAGTTTTCAAAGGACTGTTATTAAAGAAGTGAATGGCCGATCCTGCTTCCTAGTCTGTCTTAATCTCAGAACTCTATTAAAGCTTGTCAGCCACAGGTAACCATATGATATTTGGTACACCAGTGACATAACTTTCACTATCACAACAAGCTGTAAGTTATCTTAGTACAGTAAACTATTAGAATAATGTTCTCCCTCTTTTATTATTTTTTTTAGCAAATCAGTCTTCTAACTAGGTCTAAGGTTCACAGGCACACACCAATGACAAAGGAATACACTAAGCTGCAGGAGAAAAGGGGAGGGGAGGGGAGGCTCTGTGCCTAGAGTGAATAGTCTCTATTGCTTGTGTGGAGACAGGACTGAGTCAATCCTGGGGCTATAAATCCCTCCATCTGGGGGATTTTAGCCTCCATTGCTGTGAGAACATCCCAGGAGTGAAGTAAGACAAGAGACGTTAGTATACAGAACTTCAAGCAGAGGAAAGAATTTCCGTAACTCTCCTGGGGAGAGAGAGAGAAAGGGAAGAGCTGATTTAAGAACTCTGCATGCAAGCTGCTTGAGTTGGCAGCCCTGATCTCTAATCCCATGCTACTCCAGAGAAAAAGGAAGACATTAAGCTCCAAGAGAAAAGGTGCAGAAGTAACTTCTTGAGTAGAGTACTTGGTCTCACTCCACTCAGCCACTTCATACATGGAGGATGCCTATAGTGTTAGTGTCAGGAGACTATCCAGACGCTGTTCTTACAGGGCTGCAGTGCTGAAAAGAGAGAACATCAAGGACTTTAGAAAAGGCAAATTTTCCCAGAAAGGACTTACAGTAGAGTGGGGTAGCTTACCCCATTGACTGAACATTTTAACTTGGAAAAAAATTAGTAACATTATAAAGCTAAGAATCACCAGTAATAACCTAACACTGACTAAGAAAAACTACATGTAATGTCAAGAAAGCAACAGGCAACTTCAAACATTGTGAACAAACAAATTATAAAAAAAATTTCCAAAAGAGTGAAAAGAAAACATACTGACAGGGAAAAGAACATTTGGCAACACAATTTCAGACAATGGTCTCATATCAAAAGTTTACAGAATACTCCTGGGCTTCTAGAAGAAAATGACATAATCTAATTACAAAATGGGGAAGAAACATGGAAAGACCTTTCACAGAGGAGGACATTTGGATGGCCAACAGACACATGAAGAAATGCTCAAAATCACTGGCAATAAGAGAGATGCAAATCAAAACCACAATGAGATACCATCTTACCACAGTAGCAATGGTAAAGTTTAGCAGGCAATTAGTAATAAATGTTAGAGAGGAAGTGGCGAGATAGGAACTCTTATACATTGTTGGTGGGATTTTAAAATGATTCAACCACTCTGGAAAGTCGTTTGGTATTTCCTCAAAAACCTGAACATAGAAATTCCATATGACCCAGCTTTTTACTTCTTGGAATATACCCTGAGAAAATGAGAACTGAGGGAGAAACAGAGACTTGTATATTAATGTTTGTAACAGTGTTATTCCTCATAACAAGAACATGGAAATAGCCTAACCACAATGGAATGGATTGAAAAATTATTGTAATTTAAACAATGGAATACTGTGCGTCACACAGGAGATAATTTTGTAATTTACTATGTAACATGAGAGGGACTGGAGAGCATTATGCTAAGTGAACTCAGTCTTACAAAAACAAATATATAAGACCATTATTGTAGAACCAGTACGAGGATGCAAGGAGGGGAGATGGGGAACCTTATCATAAGGTCACACTATTTGATAGGTAGGGAGAGAGGTTAGTAAAGGAAAAGGGAAAGATTTGATGTGAAAATCAATGGATACTTTGTCATGTAACTTTGTAAGTAAACCAGTATAAAATAAAATTTTTACAAAATAGAAAAAACGTAGATTTTTTCATTTAAAAATAAACCGAACAAAAATCAATAATTCTAGCAAGAGAAAGGAGCTCTGGTGGCTGAGATGGAAGAAGCTCTGCTGCAATCCTGAAGGCAAATGGTTTGAGTCAACCAGCTGCTTTATTGGAGAAGGATAGGCAATCTCCTCTCATGCAATTAACTGCTTCTGAATCGAAATAAATGGTGCATAGCAACAACAGAAAGAGAAGAAAAAAATTACATGCTTCCACTGTTGTGTTCTACTTCCTTTTTCTCAACTACTGATTACTTAATTATTTTGTAAAATATTTTCTGTTGTTTCACTATGTTTTACCATAAACTGAACTAGAGAACATAGGATACATATTTCCTGAAGAGAAAGAATGTAAGTGCTTAAATTAAAGAATAAAACCTAGCCTTTTCCTTCTCTTTCTGCACTCCTTGAAAAAACATGAATTTATGTTTTATGTTCTATTCTTATAAGAATCTTAGATATCCAGCTCTGTTTCAATTTTCAGGCCAGGTTGATGGTCCATGAATGTTACAGGTGGATTCTTTCTAAAAATTCTGTAGTACTGGGAAAGGGAAACAAGGTCAAAGACCTAAAAATAGTGCTGAAGGTTGTCATTCACCAAAAGAAATTCTTCAACCAGGAAACCTAGGTTTTATTATTTCTATGGTTACCATTTTCATCCTAGAGTTTAAAAAAGAGACCAGTTCCTTTTGCAGTATTTTTTTCCTATTTTCCCTCAGGGAGAGCAATCTGTTTCTTCCTGAATTTCTGTTACTTTATTCTTTACCCTTATATTGTTTTGTTCTTTGAGGTTTTAGTCAGTTTCTCTTACATAAGTCCATTTAGATATAGATGATATGGGAGAGACCTTGAACTTGAAATAGTGACATGTGGAACAGTAAAAAACAGGTCATCAGGAACAAAATCTGATACTTTGCTTGAATCAAAAGAAAATCCACCAATGTTACACACTTAAAAATAAAGAAAAGCTCTTGCTTAGCAAGTTTGCAAAGAAATATTACACACTACTTATTAAGAAGGGGGCCTATGGAGTTACATATTGAGCTTCTCAGCAAAAGGTTAACAATATGAATACACCAGTCACTGCAGGAAAGAATGATACTCAGTCTCCTTCTGTAAAGATACACAGACCCAGAAACCCAATGAAGGCTCGCTATAGTTGCAATCAGCTCAATGAAATGAGCTAGTTAAGATGATAGGGTCAAGAGAGGTGAATAGTACATGATACTAAAAAATAGTACAGTAATATTTAAAATTAATTTTCCCTTTTGCTCTGATTATGGAACAGATTGTCAACTCCTCGTGTATAAGTTCGAACTGAAGCCAGAAGAACCAAAATTTGACCTTGTGTCTATCCACTTGAATTTAAAAACCATCTCAGGGACTGATTTGAAGCCTTGAACGTGAATGAATGAAGACCAGATTAACTGTGAGAGGATATCAAGAATACCATACAGGAAGAATGAAAAAGGTGATGACAAAGACAAAGGAGGAAGAAAAGACTGAGAGGTATGTCAGGAGACACTCTGAATATTGCACTAGAACACCAATAGGCCAAAGCAAGGAAGAAATCAGGAATTTAAAGAACAGGACAGAAAATTTCAGAGAGCATCTTATGAAGACAAAAATAGTACTATCATGCAATATTCAAAGAGCTGCAGTTGGAAAATGAAGAAAGTGAACTCTCACTTGGCATTTCTTAAGCTGAAGGAACTGAAGAAAAAATTCAAGGTTTGAATTACAATACTTAAGGATGCCATGGACAGAATATTGAATGATCCAGGAAGCATAAAAAAAGATGGAGGGAGTACACAGAGTCTCTGTACCAAAAAAGCATTGACTGACTCAGAAGAATTTCATGAAACAAAATATAATCAAAAGACAATGATGATTAAGGGATAAGTTCAAGCTGCTTTGAGGAATGGGCAAAAATCAAGGTCTAGGAATTGATTTAATACTAATTGGCAAATTTCAACAAACAAATGCTGGCTCGAATGTGCTCACTAGGATGCACTAGGAGATCTGTAGGTCAACTATATGACCAAATAACTGGAAAAGATCTATATTTATACTCATTTAAATAAAAGGTGATTCAACAGAGTGTGGAAATTATTGAATAATGTCACTTGCCACAAAAATCCTGCTGAAGGTTATCCAAAATGACTGGAACAGTACGTTGACAGAGAAATGCAGGAAGTACAAGCTGGGTTTAGAAGAGGCTGTAACACTAGAGATCTTACAACCAATTCCAGATTGATCTTGGCTGAAAACAGAGGGTGGCAGAGGAAAGTCTACTGTGTTGCATTGACTGTTGAAGGACATCTGACTGTATGGATCACAACAAATGTGGTAACCTTAAAAGTAGTGGATATCCCAGAACACCTGATTATGATCATGCAAAATTAATATTGTACCAGAAAGCAGTCATTAGAACAAAGTAAGAAAATACTGCATGATTCAAATCTTGAAATGAGTATGCAGGGATATGTCTTTCCTATATACCTTTTAAATACATATATATATATATACGGGTGTGTCAGAGGCAGTGCGGTTGGCACAGGATAGAGCAGGGTTTAGGGCTGTTGTGCATAGGGTCGCTATGAGTCGCAAACTACTCGACGGCATATAACAACAACAACAAACAACAACTATATATATATATATATATATAGAGAGAGAGAGAGAGAGAGAGAGAATTCAAGAAGTTGGAATTTAGGAGGAGTAATGTGGCTAAGTATTAAAGGAATACTCATAAAAACCTGCATTATGCAGATGATGTAACCTTGCTCACCAAAACTTAAAGGACCTGACATGTTTAGTGCAAAAGATCAAGAAAACAAAGATTCTTACCAATGGGCTAATTGGCAGCACCATGAGTGCTAAAAAGCAACTATGTCAGTACAGAGAGACTAAGGTATGACTCTCTAGACCATGGTCATCACAGTTATTTGCTATATACCAGAGAGTTGGGGCAGTGACTAAAGGTGACAGAAGAAATGAGAGTATTGAATATTCCATGGATGTCAAGAGTACAAACTGATTTGTTGTGGAGAGGGTGAATGCAACCAAGTTCCTCTTGGTGGCAAGGATTTTCAGTTTCTGTACCACATCCTTTGGGCATGGGCAATGTTCAGAGCTTTTGTGTACAGGGTTGCTCTGAGCCACAATCGACGACATCTAACAACTAGGACAAATGTTTGCTGAAGAAAAGAAATCTATGTATTCACCTACTATAAATAAATACATGTAATATGAGATATATTAACTAAACTGTACCTTTTGTAAATTACATATTTAATTTTGACAGAGTAATAACGATGAAAATTTAAAAAAGATAAATTGTGATGTTGATACAAATTGGTAAACAATAAAAAATGCATATTCTTCAATTTACTGCATCTACCTGAAAGTACTAACCAGTCCTAGAAGTTAAAAGGGTGCTTTGAAATTAAAATAATATAAAAACCTGCTTTGGATTTAGTGTCTTGAAATTCTCACAAGTGTTGATCTCCATCACTCAGAAGAGTAGAAATTTAAAATAGCTAAATATCTTGGTGGGGTTTTTTTTCATTACTAGATACTTTGACTTGATTTTGACTTTTAGTGGTAAATGACCCATGACTTACTCCTTGACTGTTCTCCCCCTCTTTTTTTTTTGTTTTTGTGTTTGTTGTTATACTTGGGCCCATTGTTGTAGCCACTTTATCCATTCATATCAAGGACAGTGTCTATTTACAGTACATAGACTCTGCTGAAAATATATCCAAATAAGAGTCTAAATCTTATCATTCTTGCTTCTAAGGAACACTCTGCCTTTATGTTTTCCAAGAGAGATTTGTTTGTTCTTTAGTATTGTTTTTTACCGCCTATTCAATTGCATCAAATATTTGAACTTCCCTATTCATTGTCCATGCTCATGAACATATGATGTTTTTGTTGTTATGTACTATTGAGTTGACCACATCTCTTAGCCACCCTATGAACAATAGCCATGAACGCTGACCTTTCCTGGGCCGGTGTTACAATTTCTGGCACACTTGCCCATATTGCCATAGTCACTGTGCAAAAGTCCCTCATCCAGGGGTCTTCCACTCCTTTACTGATGCCCTACCTTTACAAGCATGTTGTTGTTGTTGTTAAGTGCCATTGGGTCATAGGTGACTCATAGTGACCCTATGAACGAAAGAGTTGAACACCTGTATTACTTCGAGGAAAGCCATTTTGAAAGCAGATGCCACTCCTGCTTCCAACCTTGTTTTAATCAGGCAGCTCCATCAAACACTGCTCGCCAAGGGTAACCATTATCACATTTGGCACATAAGTGTCACAGTGGTTAACATCATAGCAACCATCAATTTTCTCTGTAAAGCAGTGCACAGACCAGTGCTATACCATTTACAAGAATGTTTGACCAAAAATAATTTAAACCAGGCCAGAGGGCTGCAGATTAAAATCACTCACCTTGGGTGTGGTAGCATAACTTTCTGTCCACTAGGTCAACATAGCTCTATGTTGTCATTGTTATTGTTGTTAAGTGCTTTCAAGTTGTAGACGACTCATAGTGACCCTTTGAACGAAAGAACTGAACACATATCACTTTGGTCATTTTTCCATGTTCATAGAGTTCCTGGAGGCAAGCCATTTATAAAGTGGATGCCACTCCTGCTTCCAAGCATGTTTTAATTGGGAAGCTCCACCAAACTCTGCCCACCATGGGTAACCATTATGCATAGTGTCCTTACTTAAGCATTAATCCCTCTTGGTGGCATTCCCAAAGTATGTGGGATGGATCTTCAAAATCCTTGCCTCTAGGAATAAGCTGGTTTTATCCTTTTTGGTACTGACTTGTTTGTTCTCTTGGCAGTCCATCATATGTTCAGTACTCATCTCTCAAAACACAACTTAAAGGCATAAATTCTTATTCTATCATCCTTAGTCATTGACCAGCTCTCATATGCTTAGCAAGCAATTGAGACAACTATTCCCTGAATAATGTGTAACTTAGTCTCTAGACTGACATCATTGCTCTTTAGCACTCTGGAGGGATTCCTGACAGAAGACTTTTCTAAAGCAATTCATTTTGTGATTTTCTACTTCTGGTACCAAGAGTGTTGATTGTGGATCTGAGCAAGATGAAATTATCAACAATCTCAATCTTCTCTTCATCTATCATAATACTGCCAATGAGCCCAGCAGTGAAAATATTTGTTATCTTGATGAGAGACAAAGGTGCGTTTGGTACAGGCCATGGTCTTTGCAATCACTTGTTATGCATCAGAGAGCTGGACAGTGACCAAGGAGGATAAAAGGAGAATTGATGCTTTTGAGCTTTGGTGTTGGAGAAGAGTGTTGAAGGTTCCATGGACTGCTAAGAAAACAAACAGATTAATCCTGGAGAGGGTTAAACTGGGCTGCTCCTTGGAGGCAAAGATTCTGAGGCTTCGTCTGACATACTTTGGTCATGTTGTAAAGGAGAGACTGGTCCTTGGAAAAAGACATTATGCTTGGGAGGGTGGAGGTCAGGTGCAGGAGGGGAAGGCCCTCTGGGAGATGGATTGATTCGATGACTGAGACAATCAGGATGAGTGTGTCAGAGGCAATGAGTTTGGCACAGGACAGAGCAGAGTTTAGGGCTGTTGTACATAGGGTCGCTATGAGTCACAAGCGACTCGAAGGCATATAACAACAACTTGATGTTGAGATACAATCCATATGGAAAACCACAGTCCTTGAACTTCTGCAGCAAATGCTTCAAGTCCTCTTCAGTTTCAGCACTACCTTGGTAGTGT
The DNA here is from genome assembly GCF_000299155.1 of Elephantulus edwardii. Lineage (NCBI taxonomy): Eukaryota > Metazoa > Chordata > Mammalia > Macroscelidea > Macroscelididae > Elephantulus > Elephantulus edwardii. The sequence continues at coordinate 4,288,922 of NW_006399793.1, forward strand.
CATCTGCACAATACATGTTGTTAATGAGTCTTTCACTAAACTTAATGTCACATTCTTCTTTATAAAATCCAGCGTCCAGAAAGATCAGTTTTACATATAGAATGGAAAGATTTGGGGAAAAGATACATCTCTGACATACTCTTTTCTTGATTTTGAACCATGCAATGCTCTTTTGTTCTATTCATATGATAGCCTCTTGCTCTAGGTGTAGGTGTCACATGAGGCCAATCAAGTACTCTGAGAGTCCCCTTCTTTTCAACATTACCTACAATTTGCTGTGATCCTCACAGTCACATGCCTTTTTATAGTCAATAATACATAAATATATATCTTTTTGGTACTCTTTAATATCTGACATTGTGTTTCATACGATCATTCCCATACATTGTGTTTTGCTTTTGTTTTTGTTTTTTATTTCCATTAATTCATTGCTGCACTTTTCTCCCTGCCCACCCCTCCCTTCCAGTTCGCTCCTCTCTTTGAAAAGAAAAAAGTTCCTTCATTGGTATTCAATTCCCCCATCGCCCCCCCCCCCACCGAGTACACTTCTCTATGTAACCTTAATTCTAGACTCCTGTGCTAATCATAATACTTTTAAGACCTATTGATAAACTTTACCACAGCCTAGGCGTTCCTTGGCTGTAACACTACCAACCCTTGGAAACTGTCTTTCAGGTCATCTGGAAAATATTTATCCATAACTCACAATCCAAACTTATAAAATAGTGCAAAATATACTGATTAAGCTTCTTAATATACTTTATGTATGTATTTCTAATATGAAGTTAGATATGAAGAAACTCCAATCTTATATGTGCTCATTAAACAATGGAGTGTTTGGTCTTTGTTCATTTTATTTTTAAAATAATTTTTGTTACTCATATCCTAAATTGGAAAGTATCATGTAATAATAGCTAGCTATTCCATTTAAAAAGCAAACAAACATGTTCACTTCATGGCTCTGTACCACATTTTATTAATTTTAACAATATTGTGCAGATTATACAACCTTGCTTACAGAATGTGAAGAAGACTCAAAGCACTTACTTCAGAAGACCAAAGAATACAGCATTCAATATGGGTTACTTATCAACATCATGAACACAAAAATCTTCACCACTGGATCAATATCATCATGATAGATGGAAAATAGTTTAAAGATGTCTATGATTTCATTGTAGTTGGATTCACAATCAACATTCTTTGGAGCAGCTGTCAAGAGACGTTACCACTGGAAATTCTGCTGCCACGGACCACTCCAAGTTCTAAAGAGTAAGGATGTCAACTTAAAGACTAATGTATATCTGATGCAAATCATGACATTTTCAAATATTCCCTTTACCTCTGAAAGCTTAACAAGGAATACTGAGTAAGAATTGATGTATTTGAAGTATAATGTTGGGCAAGAATAATGAATATACCATTGACTGTCAAAAGAACAAGTATGTCTTGAATGACATTTAACAGGAGTGTACGTTAAAGGCAAGGATGTTGAAATTTCACCTCATTTATTTAGGCATATTTTCAGGAGGAATCAGTCTTCAGAGAAAGATATGATGTTGTGAAAGGGAGAGAGTAAGAGAGAAGAAAACCTTCAATGGGGTGGATAGACACAATAGGCTTCCAGGTTACAGAAATGGTGAAAATGGTGGCAGGAAGGGCAAGATCCAGATCTGTTGTTTATAGAATTACTTTGATGACACCTAACAAACACAGCACTATTTTAAATATTTTCATAATTTTATTGCTTACTTAATAGACTTGATTGTAGTATAAACATAACTTTAAATGCACTGTGTAGAGACAGAAAATATAATGTAACTGATTTTATTGAAATATTTACTTTGTTGTAGTGATCTGAAATCAAACCTACAATATCTCTGAAGTATGTCTATGTTCTTTTTATTCTGTCATTTTTAATAATCACTCTGAATAAGGTAGAATATAGCATTTACCTTTGTACGTCCAAGAAGTAACAACTAAGTGAATTGAATTTTCTAGAAAGTTGTTTGCGATTTTCTAACCTTGTTGCTCTTTTTAAGGAGTGCTTTGCTTATTCCAGGTCTCTTTCCACTCCAAATAAAATTGGAGATTGCCTTTTCCATCTTGTTAAATAATGGAATTGGTTATTTATATTGAGATTGCATTGAATGTGTAAATTGCCTTTGGTAGTATTGCCATTTTCACAATATTGAGTCTTCCTATCCATGAGTAAGGGATATTCTTCCACCTCTCCAGTTCTCTTTTTGTTTCTTGTAATAATGTTTCATAATTTTCTTTGAACAGATCCTTTGTGCTCCTGGTTAGGTTTACTCCTAAGTATTTAATTTTGTGATCAGCTATTGTGAAGGGTATTGTTTTTCTTAGCGCCAGTTCTGTATTCACTTTGTTACTGTAGAGAAATTCAATGCATTTTTTCACGTTGGTCTTGTATTCTGCCACTTTGCTGAATTAGCCAACCATTTCCAGCAGTTTTCTTGATGAGTTTTTGGGGTTTTCAAACTAAACTATCATATCATCTGCATAGAGAAATAATTTTACCTCCTCTTTGCCAATGTGGATACCTCTTATTTCCTTCTTGCCTTATTGCTATTGCTAAGACTTCCAATACAATATTGAATAGGAGAGGTGATAGTGGGAATCCTTGACTAGTTCCTGTTCTCAAGGGAGATTCCTTTCTTCTTAATGTTAGCCATAATTTGCTATGTTGCATTGTCAGTAAGCCATAAATAAACATTCTTCTGGAATTCTCTGCTTTCAGCCAAGACCGATCTGATGTTATCAGTGATATCCCCTGGTGCTGTGGCCTCTTCTGAATCCATCTTTAATTTCTGGAAGTTCCCTGTCTATTTACAGTTCCAGTCATTTTAAAATAATCTTTACGTTTTAAAATAATCTTTAAGATTTTACTTGCATGTGATAGTAATCATACTTGGTAATTTCCACATTCTGTTGGTACACTTTCCCCTCCCTCTTTTTTTCAATTGATAACAAATACGAATCATTTCTAGTTAATTGACAAGGTAGCTGCCTTCTAATCTGCTACCCTCAGGCTTCTTTTTCATTGTTCTTAGATTCTTCTAGGTTGTATAGCCCTTGTGTGTCCACTTGCCATATAGAGGTCACTCGTGGTTGCTGTAAAGCGGAACACTGTGACACTGATGTGTCAAATGCGATAATGGTTACCCATGATGGACAGTGATGGAGCTCCCCGATTGAAGCAAGCTTGGAAGCAGGAGTGGCATTCACTTCTATAATAGCTTGCCTCTGGAAACACTATGAACCTGGAGAAAGGACAAAACTTACACAGGTGTCCAGGACTTTTGTTCATGGGGTTGCTAAGAGTCGCCTGCAACTCAACAGCACTTAACAACAGCAACACCAACAACAGCATAGAGAGAGAGAGAGGACAGTTGGCCTAGCGGACAGAAAGCCATGCTCCCGAGCCAAAGGTGGGTGACTCTACTCTGCAGCCCTCAGGCCTGCCTTTAATTGTGTTTGGTGAAACATTCCTCTAGGTCATGTAACCCTGGTATGTCCACTTGCTGTATAGAGGTCACTCATGGTTGCTGTGAAGCCGAACACTGTGACACTGATGAGTCAAATACAAGAATGGTTACCCATGGTAGACAGTGTTTGGTGGAGCTCACCAATTAAAACAAGCTTGGAAGTTGGAATGGCATCCACTTCCATAATAGCCTGCCTCTGGAAACCCTATTAACCTGGAGAAAGGATGAAAGTTATCAGGTGTCATTCATGGGGTCATTATGAGTCACCTGCAACTTGACAGTACTTAACAACAACAAGAACACAACATGTGGAAATGTAGCATTAATTGAAGGCTATCTTTGATATTCTTCAGTCACTGTTTTAAATCATCACTTCCTGCAACAAAAATTATATAATACTGCACATAGGTTGTTGATGAGTCTTTCACCAATTTTGATGCCATGTTATTTTTCTTATAGTCTAGTTACTGGAAATATTTGTTCAACTTGCAGATTGTAATAGATATAGAGATAAAATACAACCCTGAAAACTAAATTACCAGATTTTCAACTATGAAATGTTTCCTTATTCCCAACCTGTACACTATATACAGCAGCTCTGACGCCTACCCTGTCCTGATCCAGTCTTACTAATTCTGACACACCAACAAAGATTGTCCCAGTTACTGTAGTAATTAAACCCATCTAGGGTCTTCCTTTCCTGCACTGTCCCTCCACCCTTTCAAGCATGATGTCCTTTTCCAAGAGCTTCAAAACCCTATCCTCCAAGGAGAAACTTGCTTTTACCTTCTCCCAAGGCAGACTTATTTGCAGTCCATGATATGTTCAAGACTCTTCTCCTGCATCACAATTAGAAGGCATTGATTCTTCTTCTGTTACCCTTACTCATTGTCCAGCCCTCTAATGTAAGTAATTGAGAAGACTATGGATTAAATTAGATGCACTGTAGTCTCAAGACTGACATCATTGCTTGTCAGCACTCTGGAGAGGTTCCTGACAGCAGATTTTCCCAAGGTAGTTAGTCTTTTGATTCCCTGACTTCTGGTGCTAAGCAAACTGTAATTGTTAACAAGGTCAATCTCTTCTCCATCTATCATGGTGTTGCCACTTGGCCCAGAGGAGAGAATCTTTGTCTTCTTGATGTTGAGCTTCAATCCATATCGTAAGACTACAGTCTTTGACCTTCTGTAGCAAGCACTTCAGATCCTCTTCAGTTTCAGCAAGCAAGATTAGGTCATCTGCATAATATAGGTTATTGAGGAGCTTTAGCATGATTTTAGACTACATAGTAATTTATTTTCTGGACCATTAACAGCAGTACTATTGGAAACAGTGAATACTGAAACAAATCAGAAAGCAATCTTTAACTGTTGCTAGTACACAAAGTACTACTCTTCTCTTACGTGGATCACTTATGTAACTCATTGATAATATGACTTCAAAGATTTTCCTTTTATAAAAGAAAATATTTAGCATTTAGAAAATAGAAGCAAAATTAAACAAGGAATCATGGCTTATAAAACTTCCTTTTGGACTTCTTATTTAGAATAAGATCCACTCCCTGATAGACATCAACCTAAAGTGGTATTATGTAAATCAATTAAACAAAAAGGAAAAAAGTCTTTCACAATCACTAATTTTATATATAAACCTATAAATAAAAGCCTATCCTTTATCAAGGGAGCTCTATTGGCTGAGTAGTAAGTATTCCACTAACAACCCGAAGCTGTGTGGTTCAAATCTACCAGTTGCTCTGTTAGAGAAAGATGAACAATTTCTTCCTGTGCAATTAATTGCCTACAAGATCCTGCTGGAGGATCAGCTATGAGTCCGTTCTGACTCAAAAGTAAAAAACAACAACTCTTTATTAAGGAGATGTATATTTATTTACATATCTCTCATTGATTTGATGATTTTGTCTTCTCAAAACACAAGATATTGTATAATAGTACCTATTCTACATATTTATATTACTGAAGTCCTAAGAAAGCAGAGTGGTCCTAACACTAATCACTCATGAAATATCATAAAGTCAGAATAAACTCAGAGACAAACATGAGTCAAAAGGAACATAGATGCTAAAGAATTATCTACTAGCAAAGGGATGCTAAAGATTACAGGCAGCCCCAGAAACTAAAGAGAGGTCCACAGAATGCTTTGACACCTATTTAACCTTAGTTTGAAACGTCAAACTCCAGAACAGTGATATTTCTGTTAAGTTAAATTAGAATAACTGTTATTGTTTTGTTCTATTGAGTTGACCCATCAATGGGTTTTCAGAGGCAGTAAATCACACAGGAGACAATTGCCTATTCTTCACTTGCAGAGCAGCTGATGAAGTCAAACCACAGGCCTTTAGGATTCCAGTAGGATTGAAGCACAACTCTGTAAATAATAGAACAAAATGTAGTCTGGTCCTAGACCATTCTCATAATTTTTGCTGTATTTGGGGCCCTTGTTGAAGTCACTGTGTCACTCCATACCACTGAAGCCCTTTTTTTCTGACCTTCTACCAAACATGACAGCACCATTTTTACTCTACTTTCTATTACTAGCATAGTGTGCTATGTGACTGTCTGAATCAAAGTTGCCAAAGGCAATCCATCTAAGCTCACTAATATAATGTTTACATGCATTTCATTTCCTCTTTCACAACTTCTAGTTTTCCAACGTTTGTACTTCATACATCCAATATTCCAGCTATTAAAGATTTGTAGTTGTTTATCCTCATTTTCCTTGAATGTCAACCTGGGCTCTACTTCTAATATTGTTGTTGTTATGTGTCATTGAGTCGTTTGTGACTCATAGCAACTCTATGTACAAGAGCCCTAAACAACATTCTATCCTGTGCCAACCTCGCTGTCTCAAACACATTCATTCCCACCGCTCCACTCACAAAATCGATCTATCTCATTGAGGGTCTTCCTCTCCTGTGCCGACCCTCCACTCTCCCAAACATGATGTCCCTCTCCAAGGATCAGTCCCTCCTTGCAACATGCCCAAAATATGTCAGATGAAGCTTCAGAATCCTTAACTCCAAAGAGCATTCTGGCTTCACACTCTCCAGGACAAACCTGTTTGCTCTCCTAGCAGTCCATGGTATGTATATTCAACACACTTCTCCAGCACCACAGCTCAAAGGCATCAATTCTCTTTCTATAATCCCTAGTCATTGTCCAACTCTCCAATGCATAGCACTTAATTGCAAAGACTATAGCCTGGATCGGGCACACCTTAGTCTCCAGCCTAACATCGTTGCACTTCAGTACTCTTGAGAGGTCCCTCACAGCTGACTTTCCCAATGCAATTCATCTCCTGATTTCCTGGCTACTGTTACCAAGAGCGGTGACTGTGGAGCCAAGTAAACTAAAACTGTTAACTATTGCAATCTCTTCACCATCCATACTGATGCTGCCAATTGGGCCAGTGGTGAGAATCTTTGTTTTCTTGATATTGAGCTTCAATCCATATTGAAGACTGCAGTCCTTGACCTTCAGCAAGCACTTCAGGTCCTCCTCAGTTTCAGCAATCAGGGTTGTGTCATCTGCATAACACAGGTTGTTGATGTTTCTTCCTCCAATCCTGATGCCACATTCCTCCTCATACAGCCCAGAGTCTCGGATTATCTGTTCTGCATACAGATTGAGAAGGTATAGAGACAAAATACATCCCTGACGTATGTGTAGACATATTCCTAATATTCTATTGTTCATAGAGTTTTCAGAAGACTGTTATTTCAGAAGTGGATGGATAATCCTCCTTTCTAGTTTGTCTAAATCTGGAAGTTTCACTAAAATCTGTTCAACTTGGATGAACCTTCCAGCCTGTGAAACTTCTGTGGCACAGTTTTTAGCACCAGAGAAATCCACAAATACAGCAAACTGATAGACAAGCGCTGCATTAATTAGAATACTGATAAACAAGCAAGAAAACAGATATGCCAGCTAAAAAGTAATTAGCAATATGCAGGTCAATTTCCCATTACAACAAACTGACATGTAAGTCTCACAGTTGAGAAGGCTCCATGTATGAGTTCCAGGCACCATCTCTAAGAGTTGACTTCCTCTCTCTGATGGCTCTGGAGGAAGGTTCTTGTCATCGAGCTTCTGTGCCAGGACTGTATTCCTGTGGCTGCTGGGTGCTGAAGCCTTCTAACTGAGGCACACTGCAGACACAGCAGGATAATGTCCCAGATAAGGGCAATGTCTTGGCAGATGTACGCTACCTTTTAAACTTTGAAAAATTCCTTTACATTAAACTTTCCCAGTGCTGTGCATCATTTGATTTCTTAACTGCTGCCACTCTGTGCATTGTTTGTAGACAAAAGTAAAGTAAAATCCATGATGAGTTTATTTTTGTACTCTATCATGTTTCTCTTGGTACCAGCAGCCAAGAACTCAAAAGACAAATTGTGTTTGGGAAAGTTAGCTGTCAGGGACCTCTCCAGAGTACTGAAGAGCAATGACATCAGTCTGTAGACTAAGGTGTGCCTCATCCAGGCCATTGTCTTCACAATTGCTTGCTATGCATCAGATAGGTGAACAATGACTAGAGATGATAGAAGGAGAATTCATGCCTTTGAGCTGTGGTGCTGGAGACGGGTATTGAATATACCACGGACTGCTTGAGGAATAAACAGGTTCATCCTATAGTTGTTATTTGCCATCAAGTAGCCTCAGACTCATAGCAACCCTATGTACAAAAGCCCTAAAAAAACCCTGCTCTATCCTGTGCCAATCTGATTGTCTCTGATACAGTCATCTCCATAACTCCAGTCACGGAATCAATCCATCTCATCGAGGGTCTTCCTTTCTTGTGCTGTCCCTCCACCCTCCCAAGCATAACATCCCTCTCCAAGGACGAATCCTGCCTTGCAACATGACCAGAATCTTCAGAATCCTTGCCTCCAAAAAAAATCTGGCTTCACCCTCTCCAGGATGAACTTATTTGAAAGTCTAAACATAGACTTTTCCAGTGCAATTTGTCTTTTAATTTCCTGGCTGATGGTACCAAGAAGGTTGATGGTAGAGCTAAGCAAACTGAAGCTGTTAATCGCAATCTCTTCACCATCCATCATGAAGCTGCCAATTGGACCAGTGGTGAGTGAAGAATCTTTGTTTTATTGATGTTAAGCTTAAATCTACAATGAAGGCTATAGTCTTTGATCTTCTGCAACAAGTTCTTCTGCTTCAGGTTCTCAGTTTCAGAAAGCAGGCTTGTGTTGTCTACATAACACAGGTTGTTGATAAGTCTACCTCCAATCCCGATGCCACATCTTTCCTCATAGAGCCCAGACTCCTGGATCATCTGTCCCAAATACAGATTGAAAAGATGTGGCGATAGTACACATCCTTGGTGCATATCCTTCCCAATCATGAACCATGTAGTGTTTCCTTGCTCTGTGCTGATGACCGACCACCTCCTGGTCCAAGTATAGGTATCATATAAACACAATCAAGTGTTCTGGGATTCCCATCCTCCCCAGAGTCAGCCACAGTTTATTGTGATCTACACAGTCAAACACCTTTGCATAGTCAATGAAACACAAATAGACAACTCTGTGGTACTCCCTACTTTCAGCCAAGATCCATCTAACAGTACCTATAATATCCCAGATGCCACAGCCTCTTCAAACCCAGCCTGCACTTCAGGCAGTTCTCTGTTGACATGCTGTTCCAGTTGTCAATCTTCAGCAGTATCTTGCTTGCATGTGATATCAATGATATTGTTGGATAATTTCCACACTGTTTAGAGAGGGCGAAATGAAGTTGATCCTTGTATACAAGAATTCTGAATCTTAGCCTGACATTCTTTGGACCTGTTAGAAGGAGGGACCGGTACTTGGAGAGGGACATCATGCTTGGGACCGTGGAGGGACAGTACAAGAGAGGAAGACCCTTGATGAGATGTATCAATTCAGTGATCGGGGTAATGGGAGTAGGTGTGTCAGAGACAGTAAGGTTAGCACAAGATAGAGCAGGGTTTAGGGCTCTTGAACATAGGGTCGCTATAAGTAGCAAACAGTGTGATGGTACATAACAACAATAAAACAACATGATGTTTCTTATTGATTCAATTTTATTTTTTGTATGTGTTTTCTTTGTCTTCTTGGTAATGTGTAATTCATATTGAAGACAAGACTTTGAGTTTGAGAAATAAATGTTTCAAGTCATCTTTCCCTTTAGCAGCCAAAGTGTAACCTACTTATTTTAAGAAGTTAACTACTTTATCCCTAGTTCTGATATTGCATTTTTCTTTGTATAGTTCAGTTCATCAGATTCTTTACTCAATATATCTATCGAATACAGTGAAAGGATACAACCTTGACAAATACCTTTGCTAATTTTAAGATGTACAGTATCTTATTTTTCTCTAATAGTAAATGTATTTGGTCTTTTTACAGATTCTGCATGTTGTTGTTGTTATTCTTATGTGCCGTCAAGTGGCTTGTGACTCATAACGACCCTATGTACAACAGACCTAAACTCTGCTCTGTCCTGTGCCAATCGCATTGTCTCCAACATGCCCATCCCAATTACCCCAGTCACTGAATCAATCCACCTCATAGATGGCCTTCCTCTCCTGTGCTGTCTCTCCACTCTCCCAAGCATGATGTCCCTCTCCAAGGACCTGTCCCTCCTTACAACATGTCCAAAGTTTGTTAGACAAAGCCTCAGAATCCTTGCCTCCAAGGAGCATCCCACTTTAACCCTCTCCAGGATGAATCTGTTTGTTTTCCTAGCAGTCCATGGTACCCTCAACACTCTTCTCCAGCACCACAGCTCAAAGGCATCAATTCTCCTTTTATCCTTCCTAGTCATTGTCCAACTCTCTGATGCATAACAAGTGATGGCAAAGACCATGGCCTATATCAGACGCACCTTAGTCTCCAGACAAACACCATTGCTCTTCAGTACTTTAGAGAGGTCCCTAACAGCAAACATTCCTGGCAACTGGTGCCAAGAGTGTTGACGGTGGAGCCAAGCAGACTAAAGTTGTTAAAAATCTCCATCTCTTCACCATCCATTCTGATGCTGCTAGTTCTTCCAGTGGTGAGAATCTTTGTCTTCTTGACGTGGAGCCTCAATCCATACTGGAGGCTGCAGTCCTTGATCCTCTGCAGCAAGCATCTCAGGTCCTCCTCAGTTTCAGCAAGCAGGGTTGTGTCATCTGCATAGCGCAGATTGCTGATAGAGCTTCCACCAATCCTGACGCCACATTTCTCCTCATAGAGCCCAGCCTCCCGAATAATCTGCTCTGCATAAAGGTTGAAAACGTATGGAGACAGGACACATTCCAATTTTAAACCATGCAGTGTTTCCTTGCTCTGTTCTTACTACTGCCTCTTGGTCCAAGTATAGGTTTCACATTAGCATGATCAAGTGTTCTGGGATTCCCATTCTTCTCAGAATCAGCCACAGTTTTTATGGTCCACACAGTCAAATGCCTTTGCATAGTCAATAAAACACAGCCAGACATTCCTGTGGTATTCCCTGCTTTCAGCTAACTTCTATATGACATTAGCTACACTATCCCGAGTACCATGACCCTTTTAAACCCAGCCTGGACTTCTGGCAGTTCTCTGCTGATGTGCAGTTCTAGCCGATTTTGGATAATCTTCAGCAAAATCTTCCTTCAGTGAAATCAACGATATTGTTCTATAGTTTTGACACTCTGTTGGGTCACCTTATTGGGATGGGAACAAATATAGATCTCTTCCAGTCAGTTGATCAAGTGGTTGTTCTCCAGATTTCTTGGCACAACTTGGTGAGCATATCCAGGGCAGCATCTGTAAGCTGACATACCTCAATTGGGATACCGTCTATTCCTGGGGCCTTATATTTTGTTACTTTCTTCAAAGCAGCTTGAACTTCTTCCTTCATCACCCTATGCTCTTGCTCATATGTTGTTTCATTAAATTCTTCTGTGCCGGCCAATTTCTTTTGATACAGTGACTCAGTATATTCTTTCCATCTTCTTTTAATACTTCCTGGGTCATTTAATGTTCTGCCTAAAGCATCCTTGATTATAGCAAGTTGAGATTTGAATTTGTTCTTCAGTTCCTTGAGCTTAAGAAATGCTGAGTGAGTTTGGTTCCTTTTGATTTTCTGAATCCAACTCTTTGCACATTTCCTTGTAATATTTTACTTTGTCATCCCACCCTGCCTTTTGAAATCTTCTATTCAGTTCTTTAGTATCTTGAAATCTCCCTTTGCTTTGGCTTCTCTGTGCTCCAGTGCAATATCCAGAGTCTCTTCTGACATCCATTTTTATCTTTTCTTCCTCTTCTGTCTTTGAAATTGCTGTTTGCACTCTTCCTGGATGATACCCTTGATATCCTCCCACAGCTCATCTGGCCTTCGCTCATTAGTGTTCAAGGCCTCAAATCTGTTCCTGAGATGGTTCTCAATTTAGGTGGGATGAACTCAAAGTCATATTTTGATTCCTGTGGATTCGGTTTAATTTTCCCCAGCTTCAACTTGAACTTGCATATGAGTAGTTGGTGATCTGTTCCACAATCAGCTCCTGGCCTAATTTTCACAGCTGGTATTGAGTTTCTCCAGCGGTTCTTTCTGCAGATGTAATCGATCTGATTTCTATACATACCATGTTCTGAAATTCCCATCCTTCATAATCTTAGACAAAATTAATAATGATATATGAGCTCAAATGTCTTTTGCAACAAAGAACATGTAAATGCTTTTCTGATATCATTCATTCAGCCAAGGTTAATCCAACATCACCAGTTATATTCCTTATTTCATATAATTTGACAGTTCCTCCTCAAAGTGCAATACAATAATTTTTAAATTATTTTCTACTAGTGTTTACTTGTGCGTAATATTAATGACACAGCTTTGCTTACTACAATTGAAGACATGAAGCACTTGTTATCTGCGAAGGTCAAGGAATTCAGTTCTCAACATGGATCGAAGCTCAACATCCATTCTCAAAATCATTGGCAGTAATAGGAATGCAAATCAATACCAGAAGGACATACTGTTTCATTCCAATAGCAATGGGGAAGTTTAACAGGACAGTAAGTAATAAATGTTGAAGAGGATGTTGCAAGATTGAAACTGTTATACATTGTTGATGGAATTATAAAATGGTACAACCACTCTGGAAGGCAGCTTGGTGCTTTCTCAAAAAGCTGAGCACATAAATTCCATATCACCCAGCTATTCCACTGCTTGGAAAATGATAACTGAGTCACAATTGGAGACTTGTACACCAATGTTTTTAGCAGTGTTACTCACCATCACGAGAACATGGAAATAGCCCAGATGTACAACCACAACTAATGGATTGAAGAATTATGGTACATTCATACGATGGAATACTACACAGCATGCAGGAACAGTGACTTTTTAAATTACTATCTAGTTTAGGAGAGGTTAGAGAACATTATGCTGAGTGAACCAACTCATTTCCATAAGGACAAATACTGTATAAAACCATTATTGTAGAATGTGTATGAGGTTACAAGGGGCAGGTGTGAAAGCAGGGGGGTGAGGCTGAGCAAGGAGGGTAGGTTAATCACAGGGTTGTACAATTTGATGAGTAGGAAGTTGTTGAAGGCACTGGGAAAGATCTACTGAGAAAAACAATGCATTCTAACTTTATAAATAAACCAGTATATAGTAAAAGTAAACTAAAAAAGAAAAAGAAGACAAAGATTCTCACCATAAGGCTAATAGACAGCACGAGGGATGGAGAAGAAATTGAGGTTATTAACAATTACAGTTGCTCAGCTCCACAATTATCACTCTTTGCACCAGCAATCAGGACATCAAAAGACGAATTGCATTAGGTAAATATACTGTCAGGGACCTCACCAGAGTACTGATAAACAATGATGTCAGTCTGGAGACTAAGGTTTGTCTGATCCAATCCATGGTTTTCTCAATCACTTGCTATGCATCAGAGAGCTGGACAGTCACTCAGGATGACAGAGGAAGAACTTTTGAGTTGTGGCGCTGGAGAAGAGTCTTGAACATAGCATGGACTGCCAAAAAAAACCAAATCGGTCTTTCTTAGAGAGGGTAAAACCATGTTTCTCCTTAAAGGATAGGATTTTGAAGTTCTGTCTCACATACTTTGGGCATGTGGCCAAAAAGAAATCATCCTTGGAGAAAAGTATAATGCTCTGAAGGAAGCAGGGGAGAAACACCTTGGATGAGATGGATTGATACAGTAACTAGGGCAATGGGGGTAGGTGTGTCAGAGTAAGTGAGATGGCTCAGGACAGGGCAGGTTTCAGAGCTGTTGTGCATAGGGTCATTATTAGTTGTAGGTGATTTAACGGTGCATAACAACAATATTAATGAGATTTAATAAACCTCACGTTATGTTGGATCACTTTTCTTTAAAATGAACACAAATAATGAACCCTTCCAGTTTGTTGGTCAGTAGATGTCTTCCAAGTTTCTTGATGTTAGTGAATCTATACTTCTTGTACTGTATATGTTTGTTTCAACATTTAAAATTGAATTTTATCAATCTGATAGCATTTTTAACCAATTATTTCAGTGCAATTTGTATTTATCCCTTCAACATGACTGGTTTTTTACCATATACTATTTTCTGAAAAGAACAAGGAGCACTAGTGGCATAGTACGAAACATGTTGAACTACTAGTTATAAGGCCAGAATTTTTAGTCCAATAGTGATTCTGTGGGGGAAAGGTGAGAAATCTGCTCACATGAAGACTTCAGAAGAGAGGCTTTTAAGAGTTGAATTAAATACGATAGTAGTGAGTTTGGTTTGGAACCATATAAATAATAAGAGCTACATAATGACCATATTCTATAAACACAAAGATAATTTTTTCATGAAGATTTTACCTCTTATTGGTCAAACACTTATCCCATATAACGTAAGCTTTGAGGTTTCATATTCAGAAGTCATACAAGTTTTAGTGGCACTTCATGTTTTAGCATCACAGTCACGACCCCAAAACAGAAGCTCTATCCAAAAAAAAATGAAAGATGTAGAGTAGGATTGAAATTAGAGGCACAGTTTCTTTCTGCATAATGTTGATAAGAAGAGCAAATGCAAACTAACCTATGAAACAGTTTCTGGGAATAATAGACAAGTAAATTTGAAACAGTATACATAAGTGGTCTCTAATATACAATTTCAAAATTAATATGCTACCTAGAAAACTAGTTGTTGCTGTTATGTGCCGTCGAGTCGCTTGTGACTCATAGTGACCCAATGTACAGCAGTCCTAAACTCTGCTCTGTCCTGTGCCAATCACACTGTCTCCGACACACCCATTCTGATTACCCCAGTCACTGGATCAATCCACCTCATAGAGGGCCTTCCTCTCCTGCGCTGTCCCTCCACCCTACCAAGCATGATGTCCTTCTCCAAGGGCCAGTATGTAAAATTAATAATTTCAATATTTTCATGGCAATTCTGAGTGAAATATTCTTCAAAATATCCAGAAAATAAAGGAATATTTCACTTCATAAGAATATTCGACTAATGGGTAAAATATTTGTATGTTATTTTAGTAGTGATGAAACTGTTCTAAAATTAGATTTGGCTGTGATTACATAATTCAGTAAATATACTAAAAATATTGAATAGTGTTTTTAGCTAGGTTAAATTTTGATTATGTAAGGCATTTCTCAATAAATTTGTTAATAAATGTTTTTCAGTTAGTTAAGCAGGCAGGAATGACAGACTGCTTTTATTTTACAAACTCAAAATGAAATCCTAGTATTGTAATAATCAATCTCCGGGGATTTCTTTCATCACAAATAGATTCTAAGCACAAGCTTGGCAGTATAAACACACCAAGAACCATATTAGAGAAAGATGTGACAGTCTTCTTCAGTCAAGATTACAATCTTAGATACTAAATAGAATAGTTCCACTCTGGTCTATAGGATTGTGATAAATTGGAAATTATTTTACAGCAATAATGATCTGTTTGTTTCTTTTTTTTTTAAATTTCCTTATGATGTTTGGTATACACTCTGGTTCACACTATTCTTCATTTACCCTATATTTCATATAGTCATTCTCATGCATCATATTTCATAAAATCAATCACCATTGGGCCTTGCCCATCTTTTTTCCTGAAACTTTCCCCTTTCCTTGATCCCCTCACTCCAGCCACCAAACTGTGCAACCCTGTGGTTTCTCCCCTTCCTATCCTCACCCCGCTAATCCCACCTCTCCACTCCCTTGAGTTACCATACGTGATATAATAGTTATCTTTCTATTTTTATAATAATGGTCTTTATGCAGTCCTTATGAGCAGCATTTGTCCTTATGAGACTGTATTCATTCACTCAGCATAAAGCTCTCCAGCTCCTCCCAACTTACATAGTAATTGTTGCTACTCTGTGCTGAAAATATTCCCATATGTGAATGAATGTACCACAATTTCTCAATCCATTTGGTTGTGGTTGGATATTTGGGCTGTTTCCATGTTCTTGGGGTGGTGAATAATGCTGCTATGAACATTGGTGTACAAATCTCTGTCATGCCTTAGTTCTAATTTTTTTTTTTTGCTATATTCGTAGTAGTAAAATAGTTGGGTCATACGGAGTTTCTAGGGTTAAATTTTTGAGAAAATGCCAAACTGTCTTCCAGAGTGGTTCTAATATTTTTCAATCCCATCAACAGTGTATGAGATTTCCCACCTTGCCACATTTTCTCCAACATTTATTACTTGCTGACCTAAACAACTTTGCCACTGCTACTGAGGTACAATGATATCTCATTGTGCTTTTAATTTGCAGCTCTTTATTGGCAGTGATTTTGAGCAATTCATCATGTGTCTGCCAATTGAATGCTTTCTCTGTGAAGTCTTTCCACGTCTTTTGCCCATTTTGTAATTGGGTTATCTTTTTCTTATGGAGGCCCAGGAGTATTCTGCAAACCATTTTCTGAGATGCTGTTTCCAAATGTTTGTTCCCAGTCTATAGGCTTTATTTTTACCCTGTTGGGAAAAGGTTTAAAGGTTTTTTATGGTCACAGAGATTGAATCTTTAGAAAGTCCCATTCATTAATTTTATCCTCTTTAGACTGTGCCTTTCTGATTGTAGTAGCCAGTCTCTTTATACCCTAGGCTAAGCCTTTGAAGCTTGGTACCAGTTTGTCTCTCATGAATTTAATGGTTTAAGGCTTTATTGCCAGGTTTCTGATCCACACTGAGTTGTTTTTGTGTATGGTGTGAGATGTAGATCCTGTTTCAGCTTTCTGTATTCAGCAGTTCAGTTTTCCCAGCACCATTTGTTGAAGGAATTGTCATTTCAACATTTTATAGGTTTTATGTCCTTGTAGAATATTAGTTGACTGGAGAAAGATGGGTCCATTTCTGGGTTTTCAATCCTGTTCCATTGGTTTATGTGTATGTCATTGTACCTGTACCATGCTGGGTTGGTTTTGGTTTGTTTTTTTCTTTTTTCCACTACTTCTGTGTAGCAGGGTTTGGAGGTCAGAGAGTGCTATGTTTCCCATTTCATTTTTGTTTTGCAGAAGTGCTTTGCTTATTTGAAGTCTCTTTAATTCCTAAATAAACTTATTTCCTTTTTGATCTTCTTGGAAAATGAATTTGGTATCTGGATTTGGATTACATATTAAGAATGTATATTAATTTTGGTAGGATTGCCATTTTCACAATGTTTAGTCTTCCTTTCCATTAACTGTGCACGTTTTTCCATTTTATTAGGTCTTTTATTGTGTCTTGCAGAAATGTTCTGTAGTTTTCTTTGAATAGGTCTTTTGCATCTCTAATTAGGTTCACTTCCAAGTTTCTCAATTTGTGGTTGGTTATTATAAATAGTATTGCTTCTTTCTCCGTGTTTTCTTTATTACAGTAGAGAAATTCCACTGATTTTTTTAATATTGATCTTGTATCCTGCAACCCTACTAAATTGGTCCACTAGCTCTACAGTTTTTTTTATTGAGTCCTTGGAGTTTTCTGTGTACACTATCATATCATCAGCATATGGCAATAGTTTAACTGTTTCTTTGCTGATCTGAATGCCTTTCATTTTTTTTTCTTGTTACTGTACCCTAGCAAGTACTCCTAATACAATATTGAATAGAAATGGTGATACTGTCCACCCTTCTCTGGTCCCTGATCTCAAGGAAAATGCTTTTTGTCTTTCTCCGTTGAGAATGATACTCATTCTTTGTTTTGAATATATATTTTTCATTTTGCTGAGTGAATTCCTTCCCATTCCAATTTTTGCTGAGTGTCTTTATCAGGAAAGGGTGTTGGATTTTATCAAATGCCTTTTGTACATCAATTGCTAAGATCATATGTTTCTTGTTATTTGTTTTGTTAATGTGCTTAATTATATTGATTGTTTTTCTTCCATTGATCCATCTTTGCATACCTCTTAAGAATTCCACTTGGTCATGCTGAATTATTTTTTTTCCCAATGCGCTTTTGGATTCTATTGGCTAGAATTTTATTAAGGATATTTCTACATACATGAAAGATATATTTCTGTAGTTTTCTCTTTTTTTGGTAATAACCTTGCCTGGTTTTGGTATTAGGGTTGTGCAGTAGGTTTATACAGTATCTCTGGGAATGTTCCTTGTTTTTCTATATTTTGAAATTCTGTAAATAGAATTGGTGGTAAATCATCTCTGAATGTTTCGTAGAATTCAGCCATGAAGGCATTTGGTCCATGAAATTTTTTGTGAGGGTGGTTTTTTATGACCTGCTCAATTTCTTCATTTGTGATGAGTCTTTTCAAATGTTTTACTGTGTCAATTTGGGCAGGGCATGAGTTTAAAAGAATTTGTCTATTTCCTTCAAGTTTTCAAATTTGTCCGAGTAAACCTTTTCATATTATTCTTATACGATAGTTTCAATGTCCTTTTTTCTGTTGTGATAGCACCTCTATTTTTAATTAAATAATTTATTAGTGTCTTCACCTTTTTTTTCTTTTGTTAAAGTTGCCAATGGTTTGTCAATTTAATCGACCCTTTCAAAGAACCAGCTCCTGATTTTGTTGACGGTTTCAATTGTTTTTCTGTTTTCTATCTCATTGATTTCAGCTCTTATTCTATAGTTTCCTTTTTTTCTAGAGGCTGTGGGGCTAGTTCGTTGGGGTTATTTTGCTATGTGATGAAAGTATTGAGTTAAATCATTAATTTTGTTTCTATTTTTGAAGTAGCGCCATATGAGCAGGAGCCAATGGTAATAAAGGAGGAAGTGGAAGTTGCATTCAAGGCATTAGAAAATGCTAGAAAGTAGCGTTAGCTCCATCCCAGAGATATTTGTCTGTTGCATTTTTATTATCATTGTTTTGAGGAAATTTTTAGTGAGAATTTAACCATATCTTTGCTGATCTGGATGCCTTTTATTTTCTTCTTTTGTATTACCCTAGCAAGTATTTCCAATACAATGTTGAATAGAAGTGGTGATAATGCACATCCTTGTCTGGTCCCTGTTAGTAAGGAAAATGCTTTTAATTATTCTCCATTAAGAATGATATTGATTATTGATTTTGCATATATACTTTTCACTATGTTGAAGAAATTTCCTTCTATTCCAATTTTGCTGAGTGTCTTTATCAGGATTGGACTCTGGATTTATTCATAACGTCGCCTTGTGGTCCAGTGGTAAGAATCTTAGTTTTCTTGACATTGAGATGCAATTCATATTGAAGGCTGCATTCTTTGATCTTTTGCAGCAAGAACTTCAAGTTCTCCTGATTTTCAGCAAGCCAGCTGTGTCATACTCATACCACAGGTTTTAATGAGTCTACCTCTGGCCCTGATACCACATTCCTCTTCATAAAGGCCAAAACAAAGGGAAAACAATCTGAGTAAAAGAGCTCAATAAAAGATTTAAAGGGGGAGCTCAAGTGAACAAAGCAAATTATTATAATGGAATGTGCAGAGAGCTGGAATTGAAGAACAAAAAGGGAAGCAATCTACATTTTCAAGCTGAGAGAACTGAAAAGCAAATTTAAACCTTGAGTTGCAATATTGGAAGGTACTATGGGCAATACATTGAATGACCCAGAAACATCAAAAGAATATAGAAGGAAGGGAATACTTGGAATCACTGTACCAGAAAAAAGCCTGATTGACACCGAAAAATTTCAAGTAGCACCATATGAGCAGGAGCCAATTGTAATAAAGGAGGAAGTGGAAGTTGCAATCAAGGCATTAGAAAAAAATAAGGTTTCAGGATTCTATGGGATACTAATTATCATGTTTCAATTAACATATGTAGCCTTGAACTTATCACCAACCTATGCCAGGAAATTTGGAGAACAACTATATGGCCAATGGATTGGAAGAGGTCCATATTTGTTTCCATTCCCAAGGAGGTTGGTCCAACAGAAATTGAAAACAATACCATTAATCTTATTACTATCACATGCAGGCAAGAGACTGCTGAAGATTACTTAAAAAAAAACAGCTAGAACAGTTCATAGGTTGGGAACTGCCAGAAGTTCATTCAGTATTTAGAAAAGGCCACGGCACTAGGGATATCATTGCTTATGTCAGATTGTTGTACATAGGGTTTTCAGAGGCCTGCTATTTCAGAAGTGGATGGCCAATCCTTCTTCCTAGTCTGTCTCAATGGGAATGTTCAGATTTAGAGAAGTATTAGACAGACCAACAAGTTAAAGGTATATCCCTTATTGCAGAGTTAACTTTAGTGTCAGTGTTGTCCCTGCCTTTCTCACATGCACCTTTACGCACTTATTTCCTGCTTCACCATCCCAGAGGATACCCATCCACTTCTACCCCCTCCCTTCACATCTATCTCCCTTTCACCAGCCCTCCATCTAATAACTTATATATGAAGCTTCCATGGCTTCTGTGATTTCAAACACATCAGCTGATGGTAGTTCCTTATGTTGGGATCAGTGTCTCTGAAATACAGTCACAATATTTATCGGTCAAAGGTGATGCATCCTGTAGAATTGCTGTGTAGATAGGCTTTTCTTGGTGCAAGGGCCGCAGGATGTCGCGGGCTTTTGGCATCTCCAATTACCTTTCTGCCAGAATGGATGTCGCGGGCTTTTGGCGTCTCTTATTACCTGAGAAAATAGGGTGGCTCTGCGGGGTCTGCTGGCTGTCCTGTGAGGTGCCCAACTTCAGCTAGTCAGAGCTGAGCCTCTGTTTTGACCTTTCTGCCGGAACAGATGTCGTGGGCTTTTGGCGTCTCTGATTACCTGAGAAAATATGTACAACAGAAGACATTGAGATAACAGAAATGGCAAAGGAGGTTGAGTTTTCAAGCATGGAAATACAAAGGAAGAGGAAGAGTTGTAAGCAGACACTGGTGATTGGGACATGGAATATGAGAACCATGAATGTAGGAAAATTAGACATTGTTAAGGAAGAAATGGAACGCATAAATATTGACATACTAGGCATTG
>NW_006399793.1:4312661-4333364 GCF_000299155.1 Elephantulus edwardii
CTATGAGGTGGATTGATTCAGTGACTGGGATAATTGGGATGGGAGTGTCAGAGACAGTGCGATTGGCACAGGACAGAGCAGAGTTTAGGGCTGTTATGTACATAGGGTCACTATGAGTCGCAGGCGACTCGACGGCACATAACAACAACAAACAATATGTCAGATTGATTATCACTGAAAACGAAATAATTCCAGAAGAATGTCTATTTGTGCTTTATTGACATGCAAAGGCCTTTGGTTTTGTGGAACACACATGTTGTGGCTGACAAGTGAATATAACGGGAATCCCAGAACACTTAATTGTGCTCATGCAAAACCTGTACCTGGGCCCGAAAGCTGCTGTGTGAACAGAGCTGGGAAACACTGCATCGTTTAAAATTAAGAAGGGAAAGTATCAGGGCAATGTTCTTTTTCTAGACATATTCAGTCTGCGTGCTGATGAGTAGAATGAGGCTGAAATGACTCAAAGTCAGTTAAAGTCCTAGCTTTTAAAGATCTGGAAGCTTATGATATTTCTCTGGAATAGTTAGCAAGCTTTAAAGAGGTCTAGAGTCCCTGAAGCAGCATGCTGTGAGAAGCTCAGATTAGTTTTATGGAAAATTCTAGTGCCATAGAACCAAGGAATTTAATCCTCAACAATAATCCTGGGCCTCCACAAGAAAAAGACTGATAACCCAACTACAAAATGGGTAAAAGACATGGAAAGACTTTTCACAGAGGAAGATGTGCAAATGGCAAACAGACACATGAAGAAATGTCCCAAATCACTGGCTATAATAAGAGAGATGCAAATAAAAACCACAATAAGGTACCATCTCAATCTAGTAACAGTAGCAGTTTAACAGAGCAGCAAGTAATAGATGTCGGAGAGGATGTGGTGAGAAAGGTACTCTTATACATTGTTGATGGGATTACAAAATGGTACAATTATTCTGGAAGGTAGTTTGGCACTTCCTCAACAAGTTGAACATAGAAATTCCATATGATCCAGCTATTTCACTAATTGGAATATACCCTGACAATATGAGAACTGAGGCACAAACTGAGATTTGTACACCAATGTTCATGGCAGCATTATTCACCATCGCAAGAACATGGTAACAGCCCAAATGTCCAATCACGAATGAATTGAGAAATTATGGTACATTCACACAATTGAATTCTATGCAGCACGCAGGAGCAATAACTTTGTAAATTATCACCTAACTTTGGAGGAACTGGAACTCATTATGCTGAGTGAACTAACTCAGTCCCACAAGCATAAATATTGCATAAAACCATTATTTTAGAATGAGTATAAGGATCCAGAAGGGATGGTAGAGGCTGGAAGCAGAGAGATGTGGATGTGCAGGTGGAAAGGAGGATAGGAGGATTAAACATTGGGTTAAACAATTTGATGGGGGAGTGAGGGGAATGGAAAGAATTTGTTCAAATTTGTATTTGAATATTGTAAAAAAACATATAGAAAAAAATAAGCATGTCATGATGAGTAAGAGCTGACTCAATTTCACCTAACTATACCAACATATTTTTTAAAAATCAAGAAGGGTATATGCCAGGAATTTGTCCTATCTCTCTACCTTTTTAATCTGCATGCAAAACAGATCATCTGGGAGGCAGGTTTCTAAGAGGGAGAATGTGGCATCAGTATTGGAGGAAGATGATCAACAACCTGCATTATGCAGATGGCACAAGCCTGCTTGCTGAGCTGAAGTGCTTCCTGTAGAAGGTCAAGGACTACAGTCTTCAATACAAATTGAGGCTCAATATGAAGAAAACAAATATTCTCACCACTGAGCCTATTGGCAGCATCATGATGGATGGTGAAGAGATTGAGGTTGTTAACAGCTTTAGTTTGCTTGCCTCTACAATCAATATTCATGATATCAGTAACCAGGAAATCAAAAGATAGATTGCATTGGGAAAATCTGCTGTCAGGGACCTCTTCTGAGTACCAAAGAGCAACGATGTCAGTCTGGAGACTAAGGTGTGCCTTATCTAGACTCAATTGCTTGCTATAGTTCAGAAAGCTGAACAATGACTAATGAGGACAGAAGAAGAATTGATGCCTTGGAACTGTGGTTTTGGAGAAGAGAAGTGAACATACTATGGAGTGCCAGGAAAAAACAAAACAAAACACGGGTTTATACTGGAGAGGGTGAAACCAGGCTGTTCCTTGGAAAAAAGGATTGTGTGGCTTTATCTGACATACTCTGGGCATGTTGCAAGGAGGAACCAGTCCTTGGAGAAGGACATCATACTTAGAAGGGTGGAGGGACTGTCAAAGAGAGGAAGACCATTGATGAGATGCACTGATTTAGTGAATGGGGTAATGAGGGTAGATGTGTCAGAGACAATAAGTTTTGCACAGGCTAGAACAAGTTTCAGAGCTATTGTACATAGGATAGGGCGGCTATGAGTTGCAAGCTACTCGACAACACATAACAACAACAATAATAACAACAATACAACCGTATTAAAAGAAATGACCCACAAGTAAAATATATTGAAATTTAATTAAAACAACAGTAAACTCAAACCTGTTGCTTTTGAGTTGATTCTAATACTAGAATTACCAACAGGACAGACTAAATTGGTCACATAAAGTGAAATCTTTTTGCGATACCTTTCTCCTGAACAGTGTTTGGTAGATTTGAGCCACTTACCTTTCAGGTATCAGTTGAGTCCTTTAGCCACCACACTATCTGAACTCCTTATGAAAATTAATGAAGTCTAAATTAATTTAATAGTGAAATATATTTTCCCATTTAAATAATGTCACAGTAATACTGTGCCAGGATGAAGTTGGCTCTGTAATGGATGTAGACAATTTGCTATCAGTTATAAAAAGTTAGAGGGTCATGTAGTCAGCATATCAAACTAACCACATTGGCTTTTGTGTACTTTCAGGCTTCATGATGGTTTTAGACTTGAATATCTGTTAGACCTATGAAGTATGTAACTCCATAAACTTTTTGACACTGTCAGGATTTCCCAGGTTTGTAATTATACAAGTTGACAAGTTGCAATTGATAAAGATACTATTTTATTGGTAAATATATGTGTGTGTCATTCTCTGAAGGGTGTCATAGTGTGCAGCATTTAATATTAATTTGATCAATAATATAATGTTTGCAAATACGTTTTTAACAATATGACTATTCAATCAGCAAGGGTATTCTTATGAAATACAAATGGTCATTAGGATCTCAATTTACAAGTTTAGAAACAAGCATCAGTTAGTAAAATAAACTTGAAATCTAAAAAAAAGTACAATTTATGATATTAATATATCATTTTTAAAAACGAAATCTACTGAGTGCATTACAGCATGACATTCACATCATTATAATTCTACTTCTTTTACTTATAAACAAACAGTCTATATAATTAAGGATTATAGAGGTAAAACTGTTTTTGATGGGAGCGTTTTTAATGAAGTGCCTTTCCTAATTCCACTATATAATACCTGTGTGAATTGAATGCATTTATCTTTTTTATACACCAGTTTCCTTCCCTTTGATATGTGTTCTTGCAGTTAGGTGTCACTAAGTCTGCTAGTGACACTATGAAAGACAAATCTGAAACTTGTCCTATTGTGTGTCATGCTCATCATCTATGATATACTTTACCCCACCGTTAGTTACTGTGTCAATCTGTCTTGTTGAAAGCCTTTCTTTCACTGATCTTACACCTTTCCCAGTATAATGTCCTTTTTTGAGGACTAACCCTTTTCCTAAAAACACGCTGAACGTATTTGAGATGAAGTTTCTCTATCCTTGCATCGAAATAGCACCCGGATTGAATTTCTCCACAATATATTTTCACCCTTAATACAATGGTATTCCCAAACTGCTGAGTAACATTAGTATCTAGTTTCTGAGTAACAACTTCTACTTACTTAATGTAACTTAAAGGAGAAAAACTAAACAATTAAGAAATATCTAGGCCCCAAAATGAGAATTTAAACTAAAATTGATACAAAGTGTTTCTAAATAAGGATGATGTATCATATATATAATTTTTTAAATCTTATGTAATAATATTACATAATAGTATTACCATGTTTTTATCATGGTTTTCAACTTGGACAAGAAACACTAGAAAATGTCACAGATGAAGTGACAGTCTCAAGGTTACACTGAAACTGAACTAAAATCCTGCTTATTTGAAACACTGGAATATCTTGCATAGTTAAGAGGCTGAATGTTTTAATTGGCCCATGTCAAAAGGTTTAAGTGAAAACAATTTTAAGCAATGAGCATGGTCTCGCTTAGCAAGCCCATGGATATTTAGAGTTTCTGATTCAAACATTCACTAAGTATTAACACATTAATTTATTAGGTAAACAAGCACTTTAATTTTATTTATGCTGCTTGTGTCATTGAAATATCAATTCCATAAAAAGGAAAGACTGTTATTTGAAAATAAAAGCAAAGCAGTGTAGAAATTCTTCAAGCCATTTTTAAGAATTTTTAAGCAGTTATGAAGAAGCATAAAAACTATATAGCCTTCAATATGAATTATACCACAAGTTAAAAAATGAAAAAGACTCACAACTAAACGATTAAACAGCATCATACTAAATAAAGGAAATATTTAAGTGGTCAGTAACTTCTTTTGCTTGGAACTACAATAATGCCCATGGAAGAAACTGTCAAGAACTTGAATGAATTCTCTGTTATTCATAGAGTTTCTATGAGTCATACTTGACTTGATACCACCTAACAACAACAATCTGTTGCAAAGGACTTCTTTAAAGTGCTAAGGAGCAATGTTGTCACTCTAAAGTCCTTGACTTAGACCTTCATTTAAGCCAGGGAGTTTTCAGCCACCCCATATGAATCTTAAACTTGAGCAAAGAATAAGGAAGACTGATAATAATTGATGCCTTTAAGTTCTGCTGTTGGTAAAAAATATTGAATATACCTAGATTATCAAAAAAACAAATTTTTTTAAGAAGTACAATCAGAGTGTTTCTTGGATCCACAGATGGTGGAACTTCATCTCAAATATTTTGCACCCATTATTAGGAAATGCCAGTCTTTATGTTTGGTAAATTAAAGAGTCAGTAACAACCATCAAGAAAATGGATTGATAAAGTGGGTGGAATAAAAGTCATAAGCACTTTGTAGATTGTGAAGATGGCATAGTATAAGGTTATCTGAGTTTTATTCTGTTGTACATAATATTATGGATTGGACCTTGCTTGAAATTCCTAATGAACACAGCATATTTGGATTGTGTTTACATTGCTTTATTGGACTGAAAGAATGATTTTTATTTTTTTTTTTAAATTCAGAAAATTGATTGAAATATTGTAGTTCTTTTAAAATCATATTGGTCTCAAATTTTTGCATAATAATGCATAGAACTTCATAAAAATGTACATGTGAACTGTCAGTCCATGCTTAGCCTTAGAAAAGACATTTGTACATAAGAATCTACCCACATATGGCAAATCACCTTAGGCCTCTTGTGGATTGAAAAGATCACATCTTGTGTGTGGGGGCAAAATCACATTCCAAATTCTTTAATAAAATGATCTTATTGAAACAATTTCTGACTAAGTAAAGAAACCATGGCTGAATACTATCCAAACGCCAAAGACTACCCATTACATCTGGTTTTCTATCTCTAGTCCTTTGTATAACCTCTCTTACAGCATGATATTCTTCCTTACTAGTTCATTCCAACTTTTAGTCCTTCAAAGAGAATGAAAAACGAGAGATTAGAAGTTACATTATATGCAACTAAATGAGTTAAATAACCAGCTAAGTTTCTTTGTTATTAAAATCTCATCAAACCTGTAAATTTATCAAAGATTATATTTAACTAAGATCTTGTCATTTTTCCTGAAAATACATCTTACAGAAAAATCACAACAAATTTTCAAAAAATAAATGCTGTCAAAAATGCCATGTTCTACTGTGAAGATGTTGGTGTCCTGAAACGCAGTGGAATACTTAAGAATTAGTGAATTTTCATGTTAAATTCCTGAAAGCAATGTATCATTTTAATATCTTAGTAATTTATGGTGAAAAACATTTATTGAAGTTTCAGTTGAATATTGGTAGTGAAATAATAATCATAAGCTTCTGCCATGAAGGAGGTTGTGTTGTCTTGCTAATTCATCTTTACTATCTATGCTTTCTAGCCCATTGTATTCTACATGTGGGTGTGTACTTTTGCATATGAGACTAAACTTTTGAGGACAAGTTTACCTCTACCAATAGTGGTATCACCTTAAGAGAACTGGATACAAAACTTAAGCCAATCTATTCTTAAGTAAAATTCAGACACAATTGGTAACTTAAGTGTGTACCATGGTAAATGCAAATTGTTTTCAGGGATTTCTCATTTATAGTAGCCCATCTATGATAAAAACTCTCCAACATGTTGAGAAGGCTGACTGATAGCTGACCCTTCAACAGGTTTTCTGAGGCTGTAAATGACAAGGATAAGATTGTCCATCTTTGTCAAGTGGGTGATAATAGAAGTCAGGAAGTCAAAGCAGTGTTACATTAGGAACATCTTCAGTCAAGGACATAGCAATAAAGCTAATGAGATGGATACAAGTTTATTAAGGTGTACCTGATTTGAGCCATGCTGTTTTGCAGTGGTTTCCTAAGCATCTGAAAGTTGGACAGTGACTAAGGATGGCAAAAGAAGAACCAATCCCTTTGAACTGTGCCAGTGAAGAGTACTAAATACCCCATGAAGTGCCAAGAAAAAGAAAAATTCTTAGGATGTACAAACAAGGTGCTCCATTGTGGCAAGAATGGTTATTGTTTGTTTCGCATTCTTTTAGCATGTTCTCAGGAGGCACTAGTCCCAGGAAAAAGATATAATGCTTGAAAAGGTGGGGAGTCAGATAAAGAGAGGAAGGCCTTCAACAAGATAGATTGACACAGTTACTTTAACAATGGATTTGAATATGTATGCATACACGCACACAAACACACACATATGTATATATGGGCCGGGGGGGGGGCGAGGAGGGAGAGAAGAGAGATCACTGGTGACCTAGTGGCAACAAGGCGGTTCGATTCTACTAGCTGTTCTGCGGATGAAGGATGGACAATCTCCTCCTCTGAAATTAACTGCCTCTGCAAACCCACCAGAGGGTCAGATATGGGTCACTTCACAACATCAACATATATATGAATATATACCTTTAAAAATAGTACATTTAATTAGTTATTCTCTGATTTCTAGTTTGGCAATTAAAAACAAAAAAAGAAAAAAAGAAGAGGGATTTTTTCCCCATCCCATTAACAGGGAAAAACAATAATTTGCTAACTACCTTCTCTTGTCTCCATCACATTGTTTATTATGAGACAATCAACAATTTGGAGTCAAAAGAAAAAGGAGTGTCTAAGGCAATATAGATTTCAAGCACTGTTTTACCCTAAGAAAGCAGAGATGGGCTCTTATTCAAGGAGATTAAGAAGAATATGATAAAATACTTAGCATGTTGCTAAGCAGTGGTCGAGTTGGTCTTGGAGGAAGTGTATCCAATGTGCTCTTTAGAGACTAGAATGGTGAAACTTCATCTCACATACACTGAGTATGATTTTAGGAGGGACAAGTCAATTGGAAGAAGACATTATGTTGGGGAATATGGAGGGTCAGAAAAATAAAGGAAGACCTTCAACAAAATGTATTGACATGGTAACTACACCAATGTGTTTGAACATAGAGGAAGTTATGTGGTGGAGGATGGTGAAGAATAGGGTACATTTCAGAACCTTTGTGTGTAAGGTTGCTATGGCATCTAACAACAGCAGCAAATGGTTAACTAACAGGAATATATACAATACCCAGGAGCTACGAACACAAGGGTATTCATATTCACATGCAAGCACTTCTGATCTTAATGTTCTTGGGTGCTGCCCAGTTGATGCCAATTCAAAGGGATTATTTAGTACACATTGTAACTACCCCACTGAATTTCCTAGGCTTGTCATATTTATTAGAGCATATTATCAGATTTTTCACTTGTGTAACCAGATTTGAACTACTAACCTTTCAGTTATTAGCCTAATCACAGCTGAACCATAACTTAACCATAAACTAAAACTCACTTTTACCAGTTGGGTTTTAGCTCATAGAGGTCCTGAAGCAGGTGCCCAAGGCTATAAATCATAACATGAGGAGATTTCCCATCTTACTCCTGTGGGGCACCTAGTAGACTTTGTAACTACTAGAGCTACAATCTGCTGTTTAACAATTTAACAATAACATCACCAACAATAACAAAAATAATAAAATCTTATTGTTACCTATTTTTGAGTTGTACATTATTATAGTTTTGTTAGTAACCCAAAGTTTCAACTAAAAATATTTACAATGTGATTTTATTTTGAATTTACTCACTTTCAGAAATTATGTTCTCCATATTGTTCTCTTCACTACACTAAAATCTTCCTGTTAATTATTCATAATGTATGATGGATATTTATTTAGTAGCATGACAGAATAAAACAGAATTATTTTCTCAATCCAAAAACATCACCAGATATTAATTTAATAAAATAATTAGAAGAAATACTATTTAAAAAGATATTTGTAGTCTTCTTTGAAGGACAGGAAAATGTTTATTTACTGAATTTTCTCTCATACATAGAAATCAAATATTGCAACATAGATTTTGGTCATTTGTGTATCAATAGATATTGTTTTCTATGTACCTAAATACCCTTACTTAAATACTTCTTATATATGAACTGATGTGATTTTACAATTACAATCTTATGAACTCCTCCTATCAGTCATCATCTACACTTATTAATGCAAGAGATGTGGCATGTTTGTGTTAAATTGGCACAGCATGAAGCGTGAATTTTATGATATATTTTAAACTCCATGTTCATGAATTGTTTTCTTCTGAGTGGGTGGATCATAGCTATATAAAGACACATTATGTTTCAAGGTCTGTCTCAATTTGAAATATATATATTTATTTATGGAGTATAAACAAGAAACAAAATGAGAAAAAAATTAAATTTCAAGAACTCAGTGTTTCAAGTGCCTACAGCATTATTTTTTAAATTAATTTTGAAGAGAGACTAATCAGTGGAACAAAGATTAAAGACAATATCAAGCTGAATTTAATGAAAAGTAATGGTATCAAAAAGCAAATGAAAAAATGTGACCAAACAAAGGAGAAATAAGGAAGCGTTGTAATGGAAATGGTTTGAATGAGTATCTTGCTGTGATTTTTTTTTCAGAGATGCTCCTTAAATTTTTACTGCATAGTAAATATAATTTGATAAAATAGATTACACAACAATTATTTGTCAAATGACTAATTTGGTGTTTTAAAAAATTAAATTAAGAAACTGTGGTCAAAAGAATTCAGAATGTTCACATATTCTGCATTATGTCTTTGTATGTGTAAAATCAGCCTTTAGAGTAAAACTGGAACTAATATGTAGGCTTTATGTATAGACTCAGAAAAGCATTCTTTCTTTCTCTGTGTCAATATATATGCACACATACACATATATGTCAGGGAGCTCTGGTGGGCCGTGGTAAGGAATTGTGCTATTAAGCAAAAGACAAAACGTTCTAATCCATCACTGTTCTGCAGTAAAAAGATGGACAGTCTCCTCCTGCGTGATTTACTTACTACCTTTGAAAGGATCAGATCTGACCAAACACCATGTAACAACACACACACACACACACACACACACACACACACACAGAGAATTATTTTCAAAATGTATTATACTTTTGAGGAAGAAATGGCCATCCACTTGCAAAACAACAGACCTTTGAAAATCCTATGTATAATAGCACACACTTAGCGTAGACTAGCAGATATGGTGACTGAGGTTGAGCCCTCAAAATGGAAACACAAAGGAAGCAAACAGTTGTGAGCAGACACTAGTGAGTGATTGGAACATGGAAAGTGAGAAGCATGCATGTAGGAAAATTGGACTTTTTAAAGAAATGGAATACATTAATATAAACATAATAGGTATTGGCAAAATAAAATGGATTGGCATGGGACATTTTGAATCAGCCAATTATGTGATCATATGATCCCCACAAGGCAATCACAAGCTGGAATTGAAAAGGTAAGGGAAAAATAGGGTTGCTTTCATAGTTAAAAAATTCATTTTTAGATCTGTCTTGAAATACAATGTTGTGAATGATAGGATGAATTCCACACACATACAAGGAAGTCCAGTGAATCATTCAAATAAATGCACCAACAACTAAAGCCAAAACGGAGGAATTGAAAGATTTCTACCAACCTTGGCAGTCAGAAATCAAATGAACTTGTAATCAAGATGTAATAATAATGGTGGATGACTAGAATGACTAAATTGATTACATTTGTGGAAAGAATTTCTGGAGAAGCTCAAATTCAGCTGTGAAAATGAGGCAAGGTGTAGATTAAGGAATAGACTATCAGCTAGTCCTATACAAGGTCTATCTGAAGTTAATGAAGGTTAAATGAAATCCATAGGAACCAAAATTTGACCATAATTCTATCCCACAGGAATTTCAAAACCATCTCAAGAACAGGTTTGAGGTCTTGAACACTGATGAGTGAAGACCAGATGAACTATGGAAGGATATGAAGAATATTGCCCATAGAATGCAAAAGGTTATTACAAAGACAAAAGGGGGGAAAACAACAACCCAAAATGGATTTCAGATGAGACTCTGAATATTGCATTAGAATGCCAAGAATCCAAAGAGAAGGGCAGAAATCAAGAAGTCAAGGAGAACAGAAAAGCTCAAAGGACAGTGTGGGAAGACAAAGCAAAGTACAATGAAAGGTGCAAAGAGCTGAAGTCAGAAAATCGAAAGGGCTAGACACATTTGATATTCCTTAAGCTAAAGAAACTTAAGAACAAATTGAAGCCTTGAGTTTCAATATTTGAGGATGTTTTGGGCATAATATTAAATGATCCAGGAAGCACTAAAAGAAGATAGAAGGAATGTACAGGGTAACTGTACAAAAAGGAATTGCTGACACAAAATAATTTCATGAAACTACATGAGCAAGAGACTGTAATGATGAAGGAAAAAGTTCTAGCTTCTCTGAAGGAATTAGCAAAAAACAGGGTCCTAGGAATTGATGGCATACCAGCTGACATATTTTAACAAACAGACACTGTCCTGGATGTGCTCACCAAGTTGTGCCAAGAAATCTGGAGAACAACCACTTGGCCAACTGACTGGAATAGATCTGTATTTGTACCCATTCAAAAAAAAGGTGATCTGAGAGAATGCAGAAATTATTTAACAATATAATTTTAATATTACATGCAAGGGATATTATGAAGAAAATTATCCAAAAATGACTGGAACAGCACAACAACAAAGAACTGTCAGATGTGCTGGCTGGGTTTTGAAGAAGCCATGATATTGAGATATTATGGCTAATGTTAGTTGGATCTTGACTGAAAGCAGAGGGTACCAGAGGAATGTCTGTCCATGTTTCATTGACTTATCAAAGGCATTTGACTGTGTGGGTCACAACCATCTGTGGGTAACTCAGAAGAACGGCAATCCCAGAACACTTAATTTTGCTGTGTGAAACCTACACTTAGACCAGGAGGCAGTCATCAGAACAGAGCAAGGAAACACTGCATGGTCCAGAGTCAAGGAGAATGTATGCCAGGGATACATCCTATCTCCATACATTTTCTATCTGTATGTGGAACAGATCATCTGGAAGGTTAGACTCTATGAGGAGAAATGTGGCATCAGGATTGGCAGAACACTCATCAACAACCTGTGTTATGCAGATAACACAACCTTGCTTGCAGAAACTGAAGAAAGCCTGAGGCTTTTGCTGCAGAAGGTCAAGGACTACAGTTTTCAATATAGATTGAGCCTTGACATCAAGTAAACCAAGATCCTCACCACTGGGACAATTGGCAGCATTATGATAGATGGTGAAGAGACTGAGACTGTTAACAGCTTCAATTTGCTTGCCTCCACAATCAGAACATTTGGTACTAGCAGACCCAGGAAATCAAAAGACAAATTGCACTGGAAAAGAATGCTGTCAGGGATCTCGACAGAGCAATCATTTCAGTCTGGAGATGAAGATGTGCCAGATACAGGCCATGGTCTTCGCAATCACTTGCTATGCATCAAAGCTGTACAATGATTAAGGATGATAGAAGGAGAATTGATGCTTTTGAACTGTGGTGCTGGAGAAGATTATTGAATATATCACGGACTGCTAGGAGAACAAATAGGTTCATTCTGGAGAGGGAGAAACCAGTCTGCTCCTCAGAGGCAAGGATGCTGAAGCTCTGTCTAATATACTTTGAGCATGTTGCAAGGAAGGGAGGTACTTATAGAAACATCATGCTTGGGAAGGTGGAGGAACAACACAAGAGAAGACCCCTGATGAGACGGATTGACTCAGTGACAAGGGAAATGGGGGTACATTTGTCAGAAATGATAACGTTGGCTCAGGATAGAGCAGGGCTCAGAGTTATTGTACATAGTGTTGTTAGGAGTCTCAAGTGACTCGATGGCACATAAAACACAACAACAACAACAACAAAAACAACAACTCTATTTGTGTAGTTCTTCCCCCCTCTGTTTTACAAGCATATTAAAAATCGATCTAAGAACTATCCTCCGTTTTCAAGCTTCTTTAATAATAGTATATTTTTTTTAATGAATAGTTGATTGCTATTTAGCTATTTCATTTATTCATACGTATTTACCATACATCTCAATTTTCCTGCCAGGAATCATAAGAAAATAATGAGTGGAGGATATTATTGCTGATGTAAATTGAAATGTGTTTGAAAGCAAGTAACATAATAAAGATGATTTTATGCATTTTAATGACCAAAGACCTTCAACTACATGGATCATAACTAACAATGGACAACAGTTGTGCAAAATCTATATATAGACAAAGACATAGTAATTTAAATAAAACAAGGCTAAAAAGTGTTGTTTAAAACCAGAGAAGGTATATGTGAGGTATTATACCTTTTTTAGAAAATTATAAAACATTATAACGTTTTTGGTTGCTCCGTACTGTAAGTTCAGAAACCGACCTGGCTGACCCACCAGCAGGTTTTCAGAGGCAGTTAATCACAGGGAAGCAGATTGCCCATCCTGCCGCAGAACATCTGGTGGCCTTGAACTGAAAGCCTTCAGGATTGCAGTACAGCTTCTTGCCACTAGGCCACCAGAGCTCCCTAACATTATATCATTATAATATAATATGATGATATAAAGCTATGTTGTTGTTGTTATGTGCTGTCGAGTCATTTGTGACTCATAGCGACCCTACGTACAAGAGCCGTAAACCTTGCTTTTTCCTGTGCCAATCTCACTGCCTCTGACACACCCATTCCTATTACCCCAGTCACTAATCAATCCACCTCATAGAGGGTCTTCCCCTTCTGTGCTCTCCCCCCACCCTACCAAGCATGATGTCCCTCTCCAAGGACTTGTCCCTCCTTACAACATGTCCAAAGTATGTCAGACGAAGCACCAGAGTCCTTGCCTCCAAGGAGTAGCCTGGTTATACCCTTTCCAAGATGAATCTGTTTGTTTTCTTGGCAATCCATGCTACATTCAATACTCTTCTCCAGCACCACAGCTCAAAGGCATCAATTCTCCCTCTATCCTCCCTAGTCATTATCCAACTCTCTGATGCATAACAAGTGATTGCAAAGACCATGGCCTGTATCAGGCGCACCTTAGTCTCCAGAGAGAAACCATTGCTCTTGAGTACTTTAGAGAGGTCCCTAACAGCAGACTTTCCCATTGCAATACACTTTTTGATTTCCTGGCTGCTGGTGCCAAGAGTGTTGACTGTGGAGCTGAGGAAACTGAAGCTGTGAACAATCTCAATCTCTTTGCCACCCATCCTGAGGCTACCAATTGGTCCAGTGGAGAGAATCTTTGTCTTCTTGACATTGAGCCCCAGTCCGTAATGAAGGCTGCAGTCCTTGACCCTCTGTAGCAAGTGCATGAAGTCCTCCTCAGTTTCAGCAAGCAAGGTTGTGTCATCTGCATAATGCAGATTGTTAATAGATCTTCCACCAATCCTGACACCACACTTCTCCTCACAGAGCCCAGCCTCTCGGATAATCTGCTTTGCATACAGGTTGAAAAGGTATGGAGATAGGACACATGCCTGGCATACACCCTTCCCAATTTTGAACCATGCATTGTTACCCTGCTCTGTTCTGACAACTGCCTCTTGGTTCAAGTATAGGTTTTGCAATAGCTCGATTAAATGTTCTGGATTCCCATTCTTCTCAGAGTCAGCCACAGTTTGTTACAATCCACACAGTCAAATGCCTTTGCATAATCAATGAAACACAGATAGACATTCCTCGGGTATTCCCTGCTTTCAGCTAAGATCCATCTAACATCAGCTACAATATTCCTAGTACCACCACCCCTTCTAAACCCAGCCTGGACTTCTGGCAATTCTCTGCTGATGTGCTGTTCCAGTTGTTTTCGGATAATCTTCATTAGAATCTTTCTTGCATGTGAAATCAATGATATTTACTGTTCTGTAGTTTCCACACTCTGTTGGGACACCCTTCTTTGGAATGGGAACAAATATAGATCTCTTCCAGTCAGTTGGCCAAGTGGTTGTTCTCCAGATTTCTTGGCACAACTTGGTGAGCACGTCCAGGGCAGCATCTGTTAACTGAAATATGTCAATTGGTATACCATCTATTCCTGGGGCCTTATTTTTTGCTAGTTCCTTCAAAACAGCTTGAACTTCTTCCTTCATCACCATAGGCTCTTGCTCATATGTTGTTACATTAAATTCTTCTGTATCTGCCCATTCCTTTCGATACAATGACTCAGTATATTCCTTCCATCTTCATTTAATACTTCCTGGATCAGTTGATATTCTACCTAATATTCTACCTGATTAGAGCAACTCTAGGTTTGAATTTGTTCTTCAGTTCCTTGAGCTTAAGATATGCTGAACAAGTTCGGCCCTTTTGATTTTCCGACCTTCGCTCCTTGTACATTTCTTTAAAATATATTAAGTTATAATATTATTATATTTTTGTCTTATTATAGATCTATTTATTCTCTCTGAATCATTAACCAAAAAAACTGGACTATGTATAAAGAAGTACGTAGCATCAGGATTGAAGGAATAGTCAAGTAAAATAATCTTTTCTTTTCAAAATTAAGAACTTATTTTTAAAAGAATAGAGGGTTTGAAACATGTACTGAAGATCAAAGAATTCAGTATAAATTAAACCTTGACATCAAGGAACAAGATTAATTACAACTGTACCAATAGACAACATCATGTATGTTGTTGCTATTAGGTTCAGTTGTAGTCAAATTGAGCTTATAGAAAACACATGTTTAACACATTTACTTTCCCCAAGCTTGTACTGTCTTTACAGTCTCCACTGTGGACTAACCCACTGTTGCAGTTACTGTGTCAGTCCGTCTCGTTGAAGTTCTTCCTCTCTTTTGTTAAACCACCAATTTACCAAGCATAATAACCTTTTCCAGGGATTTCTCCATCCTCACAAGCTGCCAAAAGGAAGTGAGTTGAAGTCTCACCATCTTGCCCTCTAAGGAGTACTCTGGCTACACTCTTGAAATGAATTAGGACTGAAAGTATTTACTGATGACAATCAAATATTCCATACTGCCTTCAGTATGAACTAGACCTTTATTCCATCATAAAGTAAACAAAAAACCTCATAACTAAATAAATAAGCAACATCATTATATATAGAAAATAATAGAAATGATCTAGTGTTTCAGTTTACTTAAGTCAACAATCAATAGAAAAAAAATCATTAAAAAGGCAACAAATAAAAATTAAAGAGACAACAGCAACACAAAAAAAACATGATATATTTCAAAGGAAACATCTGCTGCAAAATCTCTCACACTTTGAAAAAACAAACACGTTACCTTCGTGACTACAGTTTACCTAATACAAGTCTTGGCATTTTCTTAAGAGTCTCAGAATATGTGAAAAATTGGACAATGAAGAAAGAATTGTTTCATTTGACTTAATATTTCAGGAAAGTCTCTTTAAGAAGGCTTCTCTTTATAAATTTAAGAAAAACAAATCGTTATACAACTTCTAGCATCCATTCCCTCATCCCACCCTGCCCCAAATCTGCAAAATATATAACTTGTTCAAAAGGAAAGATGTTACTTTTATAACAAATGTTCACCTGACTCAACCTATATTATTTATAGTAATTTTATGCATGGGGAAGCTGGACAGCGAATAAGAAAGACCAAAGAAATGGTGCCTCTGAATTACGATATTGATGAAAACTGATGCAAGAGTAAATTATTCTTCTTTTAAATGAAGTGCTTCTAGAATGTTTCTTAGAAGTGAGGGTGGTGAGACTTTAAATAATTTGGGCATGTTATCAAGAATGTCTGGAACTTTGAGAAGGGTATCCTTCCTGATTATTGTTGTTATGTGTCATTTAATTGACTAGCAACCCTATGCACACCTATGCACAATCGCTCTGATCCTGTTCTATCCTGAGCCAATCTCACTGTCTCTGACACACCCACTTTCACTACCTGTTAATAGGTAATGAGGATGCGTCTCATTCAAGGTCTTCTGTGCTGCCCTTCCATCCTTCCAAGCATGGTATCCACTCTAAGGACTGATGTTTCCTGTCACCATGCACACAATATGTAAGATAGAGCCTCAAAATACCTGCTTACAAGAAGTAGCTTGGTTTTACCATCTCCAAGACATATCTGTTAGTTCCCTTGTCAGCCCATGTCATGTTCAATACCATTCTTCAGCATCAAAAGTTAATGGTACAAATTTCTTATACTATCTTCTTTGGTCACTGCACAGCTTTCTGACCCATAGCAAGTAATTGTGAAGATCATGGCTTGCATCAGACAGCCCTTCATCTCTAGACTCACATTGTTACTCTTTCAGCACTCTGGAGAGGTCCCTGGTAGCGTATTTTCCTATGCAATTTGTCTTTTGATTTCTTGACTTCTGGTACCAAGGGTTCCTTGTTGTTGTTGTTGTTGTTAGGTGCCAAGTCAAGTACAACTCATAGCGACCCTATAAACAAAAGATCTTAACCTTGTTCTGCTCTCCTTCACATTTCCTGACATAAAAGAGCTCATTGAAACAGTCACTATGTCAATCCACTTGAAACAGTCACTATGTCAATCCACCTAGATGAAGGTCTTCCTCTCCTTTGCTTATTCTCCACCCTTCCTAGGAATACCCCTGCCTAGCAACATACCTAAAGATGTGTGGCAAAGCCTCATCGTTCTTGCCTCTAAAAAGCAATGTGGCTTCACCATCTTCAAGACATTTCTGTTGGTTCTCTTGGACATCCATGGGATATTCAGTGCTCCTTTCCAACACCACAATTCAAAGGCATCAGTTTCTTTCTGTCATCCTTATTCGTTGTCCAGCTCTCAGATGGATAACAAGTGATCAGAAAGACCATGGTCTTAATCAGAAGTACCTTAGTCCCCAAACTGACATCATTACTCCTCAATAATTTAAAGAGGTTCTTAAGTGCAGATTCCCAACAAAATGTGCCTCCTTATTTCCTGACTGGTGGTACAAAGGGTTTTAATTGTGTATCCAAGCAAGGAGAAGCTGTTGACAGTTTTAATCTCTTCTCCATCAATCATGATGCTGCCTATGGGTTCAGTGGTAAGAATTTTTCTTTTCTTAACATTGAGATGCAATCGATACTAAAGACTGCGTTCTTTGATCATCTGCAACAGGTGCTTCAAGTCATTCCCACCTTTAGCATCATAATCAATAACCTGCATTATTTCAGAGTTCCTGGTAGAGAGTAATAAAACACAAAGAAAGAAGAATTTCAATAAGGTAAGTTGACATCGTGACTGCAATAGATTCCAACACAATAACAATTCTGAGAATGACATAGGACCAGACTGGCTAGTATTTTGTTTGTGGTGCATAGGGTCACTATGAGACCTTCTACTGGATTCAACAACAACAATGACCACACACAGACAAATTTGTTAGGTGGATGTATAAGTTAAAAGAAAATGGTTGTTGTGAATATTTGAGGATAGAGGGATGTTCTATAAACTAAACTGACACAGAAAGAATCAGAAGCTTCAAGTCAGGCAATGTGTATTCCCAATTAATATATAAATTTCTTTAAATTAACTGAATATTCTAGATATATATGTATTGGAAGTTTGGGAGGAGGGTCAGTGTATAAACTCATGGATTTATTTTCACTTGAGTATCATGGCCTGCGTTGACTACAATGTTATAAGCTTAATAAAAATAAAGCTACCAACTTTTGGCAGACTGCGAAAACAAACAGCACAATTTTAAAATAATGTTTGCTTGACATAATTGTATAAAGTTTCTCATAGATTTAATATGTTCATCAATGTTATTGTTAATGTGTACCATAGAATTGGAGCCGATCCATAGCTGACCCTCCAGCAGGTTTTCCAGCAGGCATTTAATCACAAGGGAGGAGAATGTTTAAAATCTGAGCTCATACTTCGATGGCCGAATCTATGGTATAAAGAGACTGCCAAATACAGCTAGAGATGCAGAATCTGGGGTGGAAAAAATTAATAAATGAGACCTTCTAAAGATTAAATTCCTGTGCACATCAAAAAACATGTTCCAACAGACTGAAAAGAAAACCTACTGACTAGGGGGAAAATATTTGGCGATACCATTTCAGAAAAGGGTTTCATATATCAAAAGTTTACGGAATCCTACAGGGCCTTTACAAGGAAAAGACTGATAACAAAATTACAAAATGGGAAAAAGACATGGAATTTTCACAGAGGAAGATATTCGAAAGGCCAGCAGACACATGAAAAAAAATGTTCAAAATCACTGTGAATAAGAAAGAGGCAAATCAAATTT
This sequence comes from Elephantulus edwardii, assembly GCF_000299155.1. Lineage (NCBI taxonomy): Eukaryota > Metazoa > Chordata > Mammalia > Macroscelidea > Macroscelididae > Elephantulus > Elephantulus edwardii. The sequence continues at coordinate 4,331,542 of NW_006399793.1, forward strand.
TAATGAGAAACTATGTCACACCAGTGTCAGTGACAAGGTTTAACAGGAGAGCAAGTAATAGTTATTGGAAAGGATGTGGTCAGATAGGAAACCTTATGCACTGCTCTTGGGATTGTAAAATTGTCCAATCAATCTGGAAGACAGTTTGGCATTTCCTCAGAAAACTGAACATAGAATTCCGTATGACCTAGCTATTCTACAGTTTGGAATATACTCAGAGAAAAAAATAGACTTGAAAAACTAATGAAGACTTATACACCAATGTTCATAGCAGCATTATTCACAATTGCAACAGCATGGAAACAGGACAAATTCAATAACAATCAGACGGATTGAGAAATTATGGTACGTTCACACAATGGAATACTATGCAGCATGCAGGAGCAATTATTTTGTAAATCAATACCTAACTTGGTAAGAACTGGAGAGTATTATGCTAAGGTAACTAATTCAGTCCTATAAGAACAAATACTGTATAAGATCATTATTGTAAAACATGTCTGAGGATCCGGGCCAGGGGAGGATAGAAAGAGAGGGATGAAGATGGACAAAAGTTGAGGGTGGGAAGGGAAGCTCTGGTGGCCTAGTGGCAAGGAGCTGCAACTACAATCCCAGAGGCACAGGGTTCGAATCCACCAGATTCTTTGCCGGTTGAAGGAGGGACAATCTCCTCCTGTACCAGTCAGATCTGATTTGACAGTATACTCACACAAAAATAATAAAATTTAAAAAAATTTTTAAAAAAGTTGAGGGTGGGGGTGGGATAGAGGGCTTATTAGAGAGTTGCACAATTTGATGGGTGGAGGGAGGGATGGGTAAAGGAAATGGAAATAATCCAGTGTGAAAAGAAATGTGAATATTAAATTATCCTGAAAGTATTAAAAGAAAATGGAAAGAATATACTGTATCAAAAGGAATTGGCAGATACAGAAGAATTTCATGAAACAACATACGAGCAAAAGCCTATGGTGATGAAGGAAGAAGTTCAAGCTGCTTTGAAGGAACTAGCAAAAAATAAGGCCCCAGGAATAGATGGTATACCAATTGAGATATTTCAGCTAACAGATGCTGCCTTGAATGTGCTCACCAAGTTGTGCCAAGAAATCTGGAGAACAACCACTTGGCCAACTGACTGGAAGAAATCTATATTTGTTCCCAATTCAAAGAAGGGTGACCCAACAGAGTGCAGAAATTATCGAACAATATCATCAATTTCACATGCAAGCAAAATTCTACTGAAGATTATCCAAAAACAACTGGAACAACACATTAGCAGAGAACTGCCAGAAGTCCAGGCTGGGTTTAGGAGTCGTGGTACTAGGGATATTGTAGTTGATGTTAGATGGATCTTAGCTGAAAGCAGGGAATACAAGAGGAATGTATATCTGTGTTTGTTTCATTGACTATGCAAAGGCATTTGAGTGTGTGGCTCATAATAAACTGTGGCTGACTCTCAGAAGAATGGAAATCCCAGAACACTTGATCATGCTAATGAGAAACCTATACTGGAACTAAGAGGCAGTCATCAGAACAGATGAAGGAAACACTGCATGATTCAAAATTAGGAATGGTGTATGCCAGGGATGTGTCCTGTCTCCATACCTTTTCAACCTGTATGCAGAACAGATTATCCCAGAGGCTGGGCTCTATGGGGAGAAATGTGGGGTCAAGATTGGTGGAAGATATAACAACAATCTGTGATAGGCAGATGACACAACCCTGCTTGCTGAAACTGAGGAGGGCCTGAACCACTTGCTGCAGAGGGTCAAGGACTGCAGACTTCAATATGGATTGAGGCTCAATGTCAAGAAGACAAAGATTCT
>NW_006399793.1:4335487-4359398 GCF_000299155.1 Elephantulus edwardii
TCTGTGCTTACAAAAAAAAAATCTTTAACAGTATTTCTCAATCTCTGAAGAAAACTCAAGAAGCAAAATCTTATTTGGGATCAGCTAATTTATTTATTGGGGAGAGGCGAATTATGGGAAGGATTTTCCCAGACATTTTGGAAGATAATTTAGTTCAGAAGAATATCAGAAATCTACTGTCCATAGCTAGACAAAAACTGATTCAGAGATAAATGTTTACCATTGTTTTATTTTTAATATTTTCAAAGAATGTACATTATGTCAGCAATCAAAATAATTTAAGCCATTAGAATAATTAAGTAATAAAATTATTTGAGTACCTTAGCAATAAAAAATTTTGCTAATCACCTCTTAAGTTTTAACACAGACAACTCTCTACTTTTTACTTTTTTATTATCTTTAATATTAACCATTTATTTTATTCTTTTATTCCTTCTCAGTTTATTTCAAGTCTATCTATAGAACTTGATTATTAATATTTTATGGAATTTCTTTTTCTCACTCTTTCCTTCCTGTTCACCTACATGCTTTGACCAGTAATGATGCACACTTGCTTCTCTATCCCATAGCTGATATTTTTTAGATACTCCAGAACATTTCCTACTCAACAATTTCAATATATATCCTCTCCAAATATATTTTTTCTTGTATTTTCTTTTACTTCTATTTAATTACCTTTTCTACATTTACATCTAGTTAATTACCTTTTCTCTCCCTTACATCTTTTCTGGGAGTTCTTGTGTGGTCACGATCATGAAATGCTCCATGATTATCGCAGAGGTTGGCAGTCTGAACATAACCAGATGCACCTCAGAAAATGTGTCTGGCAATGTACTTCTGGATGATCATTTTCTTAAAAACTCAGTGATGAAATTCTGTTTTACACTCACAAGGTAACCATGGTTTATAATCCACTGGCATTTAATAATAACACTATTTTTTTTTTTACTTTTTTCTGAGCAACATTATTCTTTAGCCCTGTCTGTGTTTTGGTTTACTTCAATTTACCTCCTAGGCAGTTCCTTTGCTTTAAGTCTTATGTCATCACATCTACCTGCTACATTGTCACAAAAGTATTCGTTCTAGAAGTTCAAGCTTTTGATAATCTCTTTGATCAATAGTTTCTCTAACAAATATAAAATAAATGTGCCATAGTATTTTAGAACATTCAGTTATTTTGATTTTTCTCCCATTAGAACAAACTTATTGCCCTTCTTTGGTATTAGCTCTTTACCCATTCACAAATTTCTAGAGTTGTTTTACATCTCTTTGCTTTTGGTCAGACAGTTAACCAATGAAAATACTTCCCTCTGATTGACAATCTCTGTGAAGAATTATTGATCCCTCACAAAAAAGGAGACACAAATCATAGAAACAGAGTCCCCTAGTTGTTAAAATGCAATGTTACTGAGTCTACTTTGATTCATAGCAACCTTATAAACAAAAGATTTGAATCTTATCTTATCCTGCACCATTCTCATCATCTCTAATATGGCAAAGCCCATTTTTACAGCCATTGAGCTAATCAACTTGTTGAGAGTTTTCCTCTTTCTCAGACTCTCCACCTTTCTCAGCATGATATCTTTTTCCAAGTGCTAGTTTTTCCTGCAAACATGCTCAAAGAATATAAGGTGAAAGGTTCTTGCCTCTAAGGAACACTTTGATTACTTTGTTCTCTGATAGTCCATTGTATGTTTACTCTTCAGTAACACCACCCCTCAGAGGCATCTGTTCTTCTGTTATCCTTGCTCATTGTCTGCTTTTCAGATGCATACTAAGATGCATACTATAAATTACAGACTCTACTAGCAGATTCGAAATACTTTGGGTGCAGGTGTCACCTGTATTAAATTTCTTCATTCCAATACTATTATGTTATTTTAATTTTTCAATCATTGTGTGTTAAATGGATTAATGAATTGCAGGAGTGGCATCTGCTTACTAAACAACATGCCTCTGGGAACTATGAGCTTTGATAAATGATGACAGTTGTAGAAAGGCTTCAGGGCTTTTGTGCATAGAGTTGCTAAGAGTTGTGCTCAACTCATCCTCAATCAACAACACAACAACAAGGAGTAGATAATTGGTGAATTAATGCATATTAGATTCAGTGGGTATTTTTGGTAATTTTTCTGACTGCATTCAGAAAGGCTCACTCTTTTTTGTAGCTGCCACACTATCAGTATTGTTGGCTGCACATTCATTGTCACATAAGTCATAACAGCTTTTAAAATTCCTCAACCAATCCTTATTGACACTGACACTTTCAACCTTTGATCCCCAATCATATTGTTATTTCAAAGTGTCCAAACATTTCAAAGTTTGAACTCAATGGTGATTGAATGGTTTTACACAGAAAACTGATCCCTGTCCTAATATACAAACCTTAATCTTCATTTCGAAATCAATTCCACATTTAGCTTAGAAAAGTTCCTACTTCGGAGTATAGTTACAATAAAATACAATGTGTTCATGTTTTCCTTGTTTTTATTAGTCACTTTGATAGGTATAAAGGACTGACTTTGATGATTGCTTAAAAATGTTAAGACCTGTTTAATAATTTTGTACCTAATTATTTAAATTATTCTATTTATAGATGTATTCCACTAGTTAAGCCAACTACTAAATAATTACTGTGTGCCAGTCTGTAGTTTAAAATTTATTTGTTGTAATTCATTTACTTCTTGTGACCACTTTATTAGCCACATATTCCATTAAGCAAATGAAGACTGAAAGAGAGAGATCAAGTAAACTTTGCACAAGGCAAGAGCCAAAATTTGGACTCCAGGAAATGGGTTCCAAAGTTTGTGCTCTTAATTTCTTCTCTATTCTAAACAAATATACCAAAATTAGTTTCATTTTCACAGTGGTCCCCAAGGAAGGTTTGTGTTTACTTTGATGATGTTTTTTCCGATAACAGAGTTGACTCCTCTTTTGAAATCACCTATAGAAATGGTTCATTGCTCTCATAAACAGAATTTTTCCTCATTGTCTTGTTTGTTGGAAAGTTTGCTAGTTTGTAAATCACTCATACATACTTGCTTTATAACACCAGTAGTATTTGATTAATGTAATTAATTAATTACGTCTTACCAACCCCTTGGTGTATACTGCTTGCCCTTTCCTCCTTTTGCGTTCTGCCCTATTCAAGACAGCATGCCATAATCTAGCACTCACTCTCTTCCTTACTTATCCTTCCTGCTCCTCTCAGCTTGAATTTGTCCTTTCTCCTATTTCTGTTTTGTTTTGTGTCTTGGCTAGTTTAACAAGATGCCAAGTATTCCTCCTCCATCCTCACAAGTGGTGAAGGTTCACTTTGGGAGTGTAGCAAACAATACGTCGAATAGAATTCTTTAAGAAGCAACCTTTGAAGACGAGGCTGTGTGCTGTCCCTCCTCTCTAGATGTGTGATAAATTGATAGTATGACAGCAATTGACTGTGGGCCATTAAATCAAGTCACTTTAAATCAAGAATCTCTGTTCTGCAAAGTATTTAGTTTTTGTACTGGATGATGTCTGTAGCATTACCCATTAGTATCTTTTGTAGCCCAAACAGACTAATCTTCATTTTTGAAACATATCACATTCATTTGACACCCCAGTGTTGTGGTAGCATGAACTGTAAATTTAGAAGTTGCACATGTGATGAAGTCCTAAGCAATGAGAGTTAAGGTTGAACACTTTCTACAGCCTTAGGAGAGGGAATCTGACTTTGAAATATGTCAACACAGTGTCCAGAGACAAAAAGAGACAACAATCTAATTGATCTCTTGGACCTCTTCATATTTAAAGGCATTAATCCCCACAGATCGTTTAGTGAAAGGTATTGATATATCAGTAAGGCAGAGCAGAAGAGAGCTGCAGAGAAAAATAGTGGACAGCATCACTATAGATGGAGAAGAGATTAAGATTGTTAACAGCTTCAGTTTGCTTGGCTCCGCAATCAACACTCTTTGTACCAGCAGCCAGGAAATCAAATGATTAATTGTATTGGGAATGTTGGCTGTCAGTGATCTCTCCAGAGTACTGAAGAGCAATGATATCAGTCTAGAGACTAAGGTGTGCCTGATTCAGACTGTGCCTTTGCAAATACTTGCAATGCATGAGAAAGCTAAACAATGACTTGGGATGAAAGAAGGAGAATTGATGACTTTGACTTGTGATGCTAGGGAAAAGTATTGACTATAATCATGGTCTACTAGGAGAACTAAAAGTTTCATCCTAGAGAGGAGAAAACCATGTTATGCTGCTCCTTGGAGCCAAGAATTTTGAAGCTCCATCTAACTTACTTTGGGCACGTTGCAAGGAGGGACCAGTTCTTGGAAAGGCACATCATCCTTGGAAGGATGGAATAGCAATGCACGAGAGGAAGATACTAAGTAAGATGGATTGACTTGATGACTGGGGTAACAGTTTTAGAAACGATATTGGCTGAGGATAGAGCAGGGTCCAGAAATGTTGTACCTAGGGTTGCTCTGAGATGCAAGGAACTTGACAGCACATAACAACAATAATAAATAATTAGAGGAGTTCTGTCAGCTTAGTGGATAAAGGGTTGTGCTAAGGATCCAAAAGTGGTTGGTTCCAATTCACTAGCTGCCGTGGACAATCTCTTCCTAGGTGACTTACTATAAGCTCTGAAAACCCACTGGAAAGTCAGCTATGAGTTAATTCTGACTCAATGTTGATAATATATAGATTGTCAATCAGGTAATATTTACTCAAGCTGACATACCAGTTGGTTTGGACAAACCTTAGTTGCACAAACACAAGAAGTCTCATGTTACGTTGCATTGAGTTTTAGTCATTCAGTTTTTAGAAGAATGTTACAAAATAAGCATGAGTTATCATTTCTTTATTCTTCCATTAAACAGATATTGATTGCATATCTATTAGAAGCCTGTGAAATGTATTTGATACAAAGTCAAACATAATAAGCTCTATTTTCTAACCTAACTGATCTTCCTGTGACACTGACGTGTCAAATGCGATTATGGTCACCCATGGTGGACAGTATTTGGTGGAGCTCCCCATTAAAACAAGCCTGGAAGCAGGAGTGCCATCCACTTCTGAAATAGCTTGCCTCCAGAAACCCTATGAATCTAGAGAAAGGATGGCATTTATACAAGTTTTAAGTGTTTCATTCATAGGGTTGCTATGAGTGGCCTGCGAGTCGATGGCACTTAACAACAACAATTGAGTTCACAGACTTACAGCAAGTTCTATTAGAATCATATACACACAAACACATACATACAAACAAGTGTGAATGTACGATGGTTCAAGATAACCACATTCTACTCTGAGAGTTTAGTACAGTAACAGAAGCCTTTGCTCTAAACAGACACGTTGGGGAAAGCAGGAGTGGCATATACTTCCTAAACAACATGTCTCTGGAAACTCTATGAACTTTGATAAATGCTGGTAGTTGTAGAAGAGCTTCAGGCCTTTTGTTCATAGGGTCGCTATGAGTCTAAGGCAATCAACAACAAATTATATTAGTCCTATGTTTTTCATGACCTGATTTTATTCTTTTATGCTCAGTTAACACAATCTCCACCTTTCTCTGTCACTGTAGAGAGTCAGATCCATTTGGGCAGAAAGTCTAGTGTCATAACTACTTGGAATGGTTCAGATTCCAGCCAGACCTGTCTCCTGACCTACCATTTTCTCTCAAAGAATAAACAAATAGCCAGAGATATTTTAGTGAGAAAAATAATTTCTTTAGCACAATAAGATGAATCCTTACTTTAAGTTAGTTATTTATTTTTAATTATTTAGACCATGGCTATAAATGCAAGCAAACAAACAAGTGTAAGAGGTATCTTTAATACTGTAGAATGTAGGTGGATAGAACTGATTCACAATGGAATTTATATGCCAAACTTTTGTCTGTCTAAAAATAAATGAATCACACAAACACACACATAATGAATGACATAACAGGAAAAAATACTCTGAATTTACTCTCAAAAAAGACAGTGGGGATTTTTTAAAAAGTGATTTAGCCTGAGTAGCCTACAGCTACCTAATCACTCTAGACCTAGTTCAGCTGAATGACAGTCGCTAAATGTGTCCAGTGCCTTCACAGTGACAGGAGCAATTTACATTCACTTTCCTTGTTTAATTAAATAGTAATCAGTGGGTGGTAATTTAGACCTCTATGTATATGGGTGTACGTGAATGTATGACAGCATGATTTGCTAAACTCTGAGTGTTAAACATATTCATTACACTGGCTAAATTTCTAGGTTACACTATGCTAAGCTAGGCTTGATGTTGAACTTGAAGGAATTTGTAGCTCTAAGGCATACATGAGTTCCTTAGGTGATAAATTAAACCTATATATAGGTGATTTGGTGAGTAAAGAGCACTTTTATGCAAAATATTGAGCCACGAAATCTCCGCTATATTTTCTACTTTGACTCTGACTGTTACCACAGTGTTTACTGAATTGTGAAATGATTTGCCCTTCTTAACCAATCTTGAGGGGAGTTCTGGTGGCTTAGTGGTTAAGAAATGCACTACCAATTCGAAGGCACGTGGTTCCAATCCACCAGCTGGTCTGTGAGAAAGATAGACAGTAATCCCTTGGGATTTACTGCCTCTGAAAACCCCTGGAGGGTCAGTTTTGACTCAATTCCAGCTCAACAGTACATACCAATAACAACAGTAACAAAAACTACAGACAATTTTATGAGGAACCCTGGCAATGCAGTGGTTTAAGCTCTCAAATGTGAAGCCAGAGGTTGGTAGTTTGAGTCTACCAGCAGCTCCATGGGAGAGTCTGTGTACTTCAAGAGTTACTATATTGGTAACACTATGACACCTTTCTACTATATATTATAGGGTCTCTATGGATTAGAATTAACTGACAGTAACAGGTTTGATTTTTGGTTTTTAATCAATTTTATCAGTAGCTAGTATTCAGGATAAACATTTTTCTTTAAAAAAAATGCTTGCGAATTCACAGTCTGCAGAACATTTCCAAAATAACACCTTAAAACAAGTCTCTTTTCACTCTAAACTAGCTAGAACTTTAACCAGATGAGATTTTAGCAGATTTTCTTTAGAAAACGTGTATATTCAGCAGACATTATCATAGCATCCAGCTTAGCAAATTTTGTCATTTAAATAATTGCAGTTATAAATTCCAGTTTTCCCCTCTTATGTAAATAATCTCAAAATTTCTTCAGAGCAGAAGTTCTCCAAATATGGTCTCAGCCTAGAGGTGATTTTTTTTTTTTTAAAAAGATTTTTTTTCCTAGTTATGTTAACTCTCCAATGTAAAAATCCATGAAATTCAGTGAAAAGAGAATCTGAGAAATTCTTTCACTTTGATAAATCCAAAATGTTGAAACTTTCAAGTTTAAAATTTTCCCCGGGGGCACTGTAAGAAAACTGTCAGGGGATTAAGTTTGAAAAGAATGTTATAACATTTAGAAGTTATAAATAAATTAAACAACATAGGTCATTGCATAAATGAGCATTAACTATTTCTATCAGGCTTGAAATTTTCATGACCTACATTTCTCTGTATCATATTATGAAGTCTATTCATTCCCAGAGTATTTTTTTTTTGAGAGCTACTAGAACTGTGTGAAGGAAAAGGTGAAATGAGGGAAGGTTAATGAGGGTGACAGTGAAGGACCAGGCTCCTGCCACATTTCACTCAGTACCCATTTCAGGTATGGGGTTTCTTTTCTGGGACTGACAGTTTGGCACCTTGCCTCCTTCAAGTATAAAGCCAGATTCAATTAAAGGAAAAAAAATGAGATGTTTTGTATATGTCAGAGGAGGCCAAACCCCTTGGCCTGTTCTAAGTAATGACACCAAAGATGAGGCAGTTTCTAGCCATTGATTCACCAAAACTGCACTACTTTCCGTTTCTTTTGTATAGTCCTCTTACAGTGTTTTCAATCTAGAAAATGGTTTCATGAAATTCTCCTTCGGGTTAAATTCTGAATTAGCTTTTGTAAAAATTTCAAATGAAGAGCCAGGCAATATTGAAATGACTCAAATTGCCTTGTCGACTATGCTTAACTAGAACATTCCAAGGGAAGTGTGTCCTTAAGCCAAGAAAGCTATAAAAGTAATGATTATATTTATTTTAATCTTGGTGTCCTTCCTTGGGGTGAAAAAAAGACTGGAACACTTTGAGTACGTACTTTTTGAATGGACAATAGAGTGATTATTGGATCTTTTCAAGGCAATAATAAATTCTATGGAAAAGAACAAAGCAAAAGCTAAAGAATGCAAAGTATAAATGTTCAAAGTTCCAAAATGTCAACTTCTTCAAACTTAAGTAAGCCATCCACTAACACAGACTTTATCTTCCCTCTGTTTCTGACAACTCCCAATTCCATATCATTTGCAAATTCAATTAGCCTGCTCTTTACTCCTGCCACATAACCCATCTGACCTTCTCTGCCTTTCTGCTCCATTTCACCCTTCCATCCCCACAGATTCTCGTAATAATAGAGAAGTATATTTTGTGAGTCTAATCCATCTCTGCTTTCTATTTTCTTTGTTTAGGTCAAAGGAAGAGCACCACAGGAGGAGAGAAAATAACTATGTGCGTTTTAGTAACAGAGTAGTAAATCTCTGGAATGATTTCTTTTGCATTCATTGTAATCTAATCTAAACATTCAATTAATAAATTCATAAATGATTAATGATTTTTACACAGGACATTTCTACGTGAATTTATTATCAGCAGATACCCTATCCTCAGTTTTAATTGTCACATGTGAATTTGACGTTACATACCTGTGACATCAGATTCATCTTGTGTACCTCAGTGTACTCAGCAGAAAGAAATTTGTCTTGGATACTTTGCTGTCTATGTGGTTATAGGCACAAATATTATCCTTAAATAAAAAAGTATTTATATGTCGGTGTTGACCTTTTAATTAAATGGAAATGGCCAGAGTCAATCATCTATTGACAGGTATTTACACAGCCAGTAATTACAGGGTAAAGAGATTATTTCAGTTATAAAATCAGAGGGCAAATCAAACCAAACTTTAGAAATAGAGTCTTGAAGTAAACTGTAAGAACATGTAATTGCTATGATTTTTACAGACATTACCAAAGCAAAACTAAATTCTAGTGGTAACTACTATTATGAAATTACATTTAATTGAAAATATTAATGTGATTTTTATTTTCATAGTTTTTTTGGTATCTGAAATATCTAATAATATTTTCATTCTAGTTTGACTAGACTGGATGGCAGTTGGTTTGGGCTATAAATTATGTGAACGAATGTGAGGGCATCCCAGCATAAAATTTTTGTACTTTTCTATTCCATTGTTCATAAGTCATTTAAAGCTGTGGAGATAAAACGTAAGCTGAGGCTCATCCTTTTGGCATCACCAAGTGCAATATTTAGTCACCCTAGATCCCCTAGCAAATAGCATTACTTGAGAATTCTACATCCAGTATTAAAAAAGACAGAGGTAAAACTACAGGTAAGAATTGTAATAAGAGAGAAAAATTAATATAATTTTATGAACTGAGGTGTGTTTTTTAAAAAAAAATAATTAATATGGAGTGTTATGATGATTTAATTGTTAAGTGCTCACATCCTAAATGAAAAGTGGGTGGTTCAAAGGTTCTAATAATTCTGTAAGAGGAAAGAGTAACCACATTGTTCTTTCAAAAATTAGTACAGGAAACCCAGAGGGACAATTAGACTTTGTCCTACAGAGTCCTTATGAGTTGGAATTGACTAAAGCGTACACAACAACGGCATGGTTTTTGAAATCTGGTACGAGATTGAACCAAATTTAAGAAGAGAAGACAACTGTCTCAACCCTCTCTCCCTGTTTCTGGATTTACCATAATAGTCACAAATCATTACCCAGTTGTCGTCTTCTTTGTAATCTACATCACTCTTTTTAGAAGAACATAAAAATTAAGACTGATTGCTATTTATAATGCCATTTTTTTTACTTTAATAAGCTTATATTTGGAAGAAAGAGGGCACAAGCTGAAGAAAGCCATTATGAGAAAGATCTCGTGATCCACACATTCCTATATACACACAAAGAATTCACAACATAGTCCAACTGAAAGTAAAATAAAAGCTAGGGAAAACCTAAATAAAGTGCATGAGTTTTAAATGCATTCTGAAAATTGCATATAGAGCCACTGACAAAGAAACTATGATGTTTTAAATACAGTTACCAACCCATCACTGCCATTTTTTTTTAAAAAAACAACAAAATAACATTTAACACAGGTTGTTTTTTTTTTAACTTTTTCAAGTAGTCAGTCAATAATTTACATACTATGAAATAGCCAGTTCGTATACCATTTGTTAGCTGAGTTTGAAGATTATAATTCAGAAAACGATTTGTCTAGAATGTTCTCATTAGGTGACATCAGGTCACCTATGATTCACAAAACCTTACATATCTTACAAACTTTACCCTATCCTGCATCAGTCCCATGATCTACACACCATGTTCAAGTTCATTGTTTTAGTAATTGTGTCAAGCCTTCTCTGTGAAGGTCTTCCTCTCTTTCGCTGACCATCTGTCTTTACCAGCATGATATCTTCTTCCAAATGCTGACCCTTCTTAACAACATGTCCAAAGTGTATGAGACAAAGGTTCACCACCTTAATCTCTAAAGAAGAACATTGGCTGCACTTCCTCCAAGAAGACTTGTTCTTTGACAGTCCATGGGATATACAGTACTCCTTGCCAACACCACAGTTCAAAGGTATTGATTCTTATCCTGTCATCCTTATTCATTGTTCAACTTTCAAACACTTATGATGAAATCGAAAATACCATAGCTTAGATCAGATACACTTCAGTCTTTAAACTGACATTTTTTTGTCTTTAGTGCTTGAAAGCCCTCAACAACAGTTTTCCCCAATGCAACACAACTTTTGATTTCTTAACTGCTATTCCCATGGGTTTTTGTGCATGCAAGTAAAATGAACAGCTTCAATATTTTCTCCAAGTATTATGATGTTTCCAGCTTGACTTTTGTTTTCTTTATTTTTAAACTTATTAATAATTTAAATGAAAATTTACGGAGATTTTGGATTTCCATTTATTCATTGTTGCACTTTTCTCCCCTCCCAACTGTGCCCCCCCAGTATGCTACCCTCTTGGAAAAGTAAAAGAAAAAATTTTTCCTTGTTTTACAATCCCTTCCCCTGGGTCCACTCCACTATGTAGCCTTTGCTCTGGACTCCTGTCTTTACAAAAATATCTAATCACATATCCCTTTTAAACAGTTTTCTCCCTCATCTGTTTCAATGCAGTATACATTATTGAATCCATCTTTCTCAGTATCCCCCAACCCCGATGTCAGTCCTGTTTTACAACAGTGGCACCATGCAGTATTTGTCCTTTAGTGACTGAGATACTTCACTCAGCATAATGTCCTCCAAGGTCACCCATTTTGAATAATATTGCGTGAGTTCCTTGTTTTTCAATGCAGCATAGTATTGTGTGAATATACCACAGCTTCTCTATCCATTCATTTGTTGATGGGCACTTAGGTTGTTTCCAACTCCTTGCTATTGTGAACAAAGCTACAATAAACATGGGTGTGAATATATCTACTTGGATGTTAGTTATGGTCTCTTTGGGTTATATTCCCAGAAGTGGAATTGCTGGGTCAAATGGTATCTCTATTTGCAACTTTTTGAGAATGTGCCATACCGCTTTCCACAGTGAGTCCATATTGAAAGATGTAATCTCTGATCTTCTGTAATAAATGTTTTAAGTCTTTTTCACTTTCTGTAAGCAAGGTTGAATTATATGCATAATGCAGGTTATTAGGGGACTTCATCCAGTCTTAAAGTCACATTTTTTCATCCAGCTTCTTGAATTATTTACTCAGTATAGAGTTTGAATAGGTATAGGTAAAGGATGCAACTTTTACACACATCTTTCCTGAGTTTTTAAATCACACAGTCTTCAATTGTTTGTTTAGACAACTGCTTCTTTGTACCTATGCAGCTTTCAAATGAGGTGAGCTACTCGTGTACAATTGCTGTTTATATATGTATTTTAGTAGGTAGGTTGGTTGGTTTTTGTAAATGAATGCATCATTTAATGGTCATTTAAAAAATTCTATTACGAGTCTCCAGTCTCATTTTTGTTAGCATGGCCATATTTTGCAACTATAAGTACTTCTGCTTTGTTTCCAACTCTTACACTTTAGTTACCAATTATTTATTAGTAGTCAGTTCGATTCTTGTATCTTTTTTTCTGAAGGGTCTTATTTGTAGAGTAATAGTTTACACTGTTAAAAAAGAGATGTTAGCAATAAATCATTGAACTATAAAATTCTGTCATGCCATCTTCCATGCTATTCCCAGCAAGTGACCTATCTTCTTTGATACCTATTTCTTTATTGAATCACTTACTATGTTCAGAAAACTGGAAGGTAAATAAGGTTGACAGAACGACTGATATCTTTGAATTGTGTTGTTGGATAATTGTGCTGAATGGCTATGCTGTGGACTCTCAAAAGAACAGGTGGATAAGTCGTGGAGAAGGTGCGCCCCAGTGCTCCTTGGAGGAAAATATGTTGAAGATTAATCTTGCATACTTTGGAAATGTTGCTAGGAGAGACTATTCCTTAGAAAGGACATTATGCTGAAAAAGGTAGGGGACAGTGAAAGAGAGAAAGGCACTCAATCGTGTGGATTGACAAAGTGACTACAGCAATGGACTTGAGTGTGTCAGATCTTGTGAGGATGGTATAGAATAGGACAGGGTCCAGAACTGTTTTTCATAGGCTCACTATGACTCATATTCAACTTGATGGCACCTAACAACGATAAAAATAACCACTGTTAATTATCAATTCATCTTAATTACATTTTTTATCAATTTCAGGTTGCTGTAATTGGTAAATATCTTCAGCTTCTTAATGATTTAAATTTAAATTTGAAGAGTAGTTGTATAAATTGGCTTCTTTTCTAAGTGTATGGATATTATTTTATGACTACTATTATACTGTCAACTATGATGCACAGAGTAAATAGTTTTGAACATAGTTTATGTACCAGCCAAATTTGAAGTTTTTATGTTTTTTCATTAATTATTTTGTACAAATAGTTAAACAAAGGCTGATTGGAAGTACTCTCACCCTTGTGCCTCTCATGCTTATGCTAATCTTCAGGGTATTTCTGTTTCTATCATTATTAGTTTCACCAGTGTCTTTAGTTTTTACTATATGTAGTTATTTTTCCTCATAAACTTTGTCTATGAATACAATTTGTTAAAAAGTAAAGGTTTGGTGTTAATCTGGCTTCATATACTAAGGAAAATTGTGAAGAATAGTCATTTAAGTATAAAAACACACGTACACAAAATACATTGTTAAAAGTAACAATGTCCCCTCCCCCTTTTTTCCATTTTCTTTCCTTAAACACTTCTCATAAAAATGGTATTTCTTGGCAAGAGAAATAATTTTCCTTTATGTCAGAGTCACTGTTAAGTTCACATTTGTGTTTGCAAGTTCTGTTTCCAACTTTCCACTCCAGCTCTATCCCCTACAGCAAGAAGAGAATCTCCATTTGCATATTGAGCTTAGGATGTAGAGTATCTGTCTTATAGGGGTTAGAAAGCATGGAAATACAAACAGATACACAAAAATTGTCACGGAATTAGAATACAACATATTTGTCCTTTACTTTTATATATTTCTCTGCTTTCAATTAAGACGCCTTATTAAATGGCATTCAAACATGTGAAAGCAAAGACAGAGCTTGACAGAATTTCAACAGGTTCTGTGCATTCATACTGTATGTCACCTCTTAATTAGCAACCGAAATGCAGTGAACAGATTGTACAGTTTACCATCCTAGCTCAGCTCCTACACTTGTTATTTGTGCACATAGAGTGTATTTAAAGAGACCTCTATCCAGTGGGAATTTCATACTTGCTCCTTCCCTGGAACTGAACCGCTGTCAACTAAATGCCACTTCATGGATGCCTTAGCCTGCAGCAGCAGCTGGCATTACCAAGCAGTTGAAAGGACATTTTAATCTCCTGTTTAATGCATTTTTCTCCACCTGGGATAAGAAGCCAAAATTGCTGTTAGCAAAAAATGCCTTAGTCATTAACTGAAAGTGCCTTTTTTAAAAGTGTTCCATTACTCCCCTACTGGGAAATTTCAGACTTTATTAGCATTTTTTGAATTTGTATTAGTAGTACCTGAGTGGTAAAATGCTAACGGATGAACTCTTAGCTATTTTCCACAGACTGTGCTTTTGGGCTCTCAATGTACAAGAGCAAAGAAAGGAAAGGGGGCCAATCTATTGCACTCTTCACCTCACTTTCCTGCACTGAAGTCCACAGTTAGTGGAATCATCTTAATTTTCTATTATTCTTTCCCTGTAGAAGCACAAAAGAATGGGTTTAGGGACTCTCTTTCACCTAAGGGCAACTAAGAGGATATTAAATGTTCTTTAAATGCAAGTCTTGTGTATTTAAATCACAGGCATGCTGGGCTGGTATTACCTTGCTTTGGTGATAAGACTGCATTGAATTTAGCCTATAAGAAAATAAAAATTCTCCTATTGGAAACACATGCTGTTAGTGAATGGGTTAGTTTGTCAGTTGCGAATCAGAAATTTAACAATGAAAAATAAGAATTATCCAAACAATAACTTGAATCAAAGGTAATTTAGTTTGGAATTTGAACATACATTAAATTCCCGAGATGCTTTATTGTTTTCTGTTTGATTGGTTTTGTATACTTTTATGCTTAATAAACATCCACCTAAAATATTAGAAGTCTTCTGAAATACTAGATAAGCCTAATGAAGTTTTTCTTACTGTGGAGATGTTTTTATTTTATTTTGGTTGCGTTTCCGTTAAGAGTGCATTTATTAGTTATAGATTAGCGTATATTAGTATGTAAATACGATAACATCATTTGAGTAAGAAATGAAAATGTATTAAAAACTCCTACCAAAACACTTTGCTACATAAGTGTTAAATGAAAGGGAGAAAATAGATGATCAAAATAAATTTTGAAAGTAATGTAGTCAGGATTTATTCCTTGTTTGATTTACATATTCAAATAATTGAGTGCTATTTTGTGATCTCAGATAGCTCCTTTAGTGACCCTCTTTATGTGCAGTTTTACTTTTTCTGTTTCTTAGTTTGGTTGTTGTTGTGGTTGTTAGGTGCGACCCATAGCTACCCTAAGTACAGCAGCTCTGAACCCTGCCCTGTGCTGAGCCAGTTTTACTAATTCCCACAAACCAACCACCATCACTCCAGTTACTGTATCAATCCATCTCATCCTCAGTAACTCCACCCTTCCAAGAATGATGTCCTTCTCCAAGGACAGGTCTTGCCTGGCCCCATGCCCAAAGTATGTGAGATAGAGCTTCAAAATCCTTGTCTCCAAGGAGAAATTTGGTTTCCCTTTCTCCAAGACTGACCTATTTGTTCTCTTGGCCCGTCCATGGTATGTTCAAGACTCTTCTCAGCACAACTCGAAGGTATCGATTCTTCTTCTGTCATCCTTAGTCATTGTCCAGCTCTCTGACTCATATCAAGTAATAGCAAAAGAGCATAGCCTGGATTAGGAGCACGTTAGTCTCTAGACTGACATCATTGCTTTTCAGCACTCAGCAGAGGTCTCTGACAGCAGATTTTCCTAAAGCAGTTTGTCTTTTGATTTCCTGATTGCTGGTGTTATTACTATTACCTAGTTTGGTAATAGTAAGCAAACTTACTATGTATGAACCTATTAGAGTTTCTTTGTGGTTAAGATAAGAATTTCCATATGAATATTTCATCCACGCTGGGTGGTATTGGGGATATTGTAGCTAATGTTAGATGGATCTTAGCTGAAAGCAGGGAATACCAGAGGAATGTCTATTTGTGTTTCATTAATTATGTGAAGGCTTTTGACTGTGTGGATCATAACAAACTGTGGCTGACTTTGAGAGGCATGGGAATCCCAGAACACTTGATCATGCTAATGCAAAGCCTGTACTTGGACCACGGAGCAGTTGTCAGAACAGAATAAGGAAACAATGAATGGTTCAAAATGGGGAAGGATGTACGTCAGGCATGTGTCCTATCTCCACACCTTCTTAATCATTATTCAGAACAGATTATCCCTGAGGCTGGGCTCGATGAGGAGAAATGTGGCATCAGGATTGGAGGAAGACTCATCAACAATCTGCATTATGCAGATGACACAACCTTGCTTGCTGAAACTGAAGAGGACCTAAAGTGCTTGCTGTAGAAGGTCAAGGATTACAGCCTTCAATATGGATTGAGACTCAATTGTTGTTGTTGCTAAGTGCCATCGAGTAGCAGGTGACCCATAGCAACCCTATGAAGGACAGTTCTCAATGCCTGGGTGCCTTTCATCCTTTCTCCAGGTTCATAGGGTTTCCGGAGGCAAGCTAATATGGAACTGGATGCCACTCCTCCTTCCAAGCTTGTTTTCATCAGGGAGCTACACTTCACTTTCTGTCCGCAAGAAAAAAATAAATAGCAATAGCAAGAAGAAAAAAAAAAGATTCTCACCACTGGGTCGATAGGCAGCATCATGATAGATGGTGAAGAGACTGAGATTGTTAAAAGTTTTATTTTGCTTGGCTCTACAATCAACACTCCTGGCACCAGCAGCCAGGAAGTTAAAAGACATATTGCTTTTGGAAAGTCTGCTATTAGAGACCTCTCTAAAGTACTGAAGAGCAATGATGTCACTCTGGAGACTAACGTGTGCCTGATACAGGCCATGTTCTTTGTAATCACTTGCTTTGTGTCAGGGAGCTGGATAATGAATAGCTATGATAGAAAGAGAGTTGATGCTTTTGAGCTGTGGTGTTGGAGAAGAGTATTGAATATACCATGGACTGCTAAGAGAAAAAACAGGGTCATCCTGGAGAAGGTAAGGATTCTGAAGTTCCATTTGACATACTTTGGACATGTTACAAGGAGGGACCTGTCCATGACAGGGAAATCATGACTGGAAGGATGGAGGGATAGCACAGAAGAGGAAAACCCTCTATGAAGTGTACTGATTGAGTAACTGATATAATGGGGTAGGTGTGTCAAAAACAGTGAACTTGGCACAGAATAGAGCAGTGTTTAGGGCTATTGTACATACGATCACTATGAATTGCAGGCAACTCAATGGCACATAACAACAGCAAAAACTATTGTTCATAGGTTTTTCAAATGTCTCCTATTTTGGAAGTAGGTGGTCAATCCTACTTTTTACTCTGTCTTAATGTGAGAGCTCTTCTGAAACCTGTCCTCTGGATGATGCTGTTAGCATTTGAAACACCAGTGGCACAGATTCCAGGATAACAGTGACACATAAGTTCTCCAGCATAGTAAACTGAGAACAGTGTGGTACTGATTAACAGCTAACAATAAGTACACATGCTTACTGGTGTCAGAAATGAGGCAGGAGAAAGAATGATAGAAATCTGTACATTCAAGGATGTTTTCATTGCAAATACCTTTTAAAAGAAGTATAAAGAGTGACTATACACATGGATTTCACTAGATAGTATGCATAGGATTCAGACTGATTACATCTGTGAAAAGAATTGTTGGAGAAGCTCAAAAGGAGCTGTGAAAACAAGACCAGGTGCTAATTGTGGAACAAACCATCAACTGCAAATACCCAAGTTCAAACCAAAGCTATGAAAGTTTAAGTCAAAACCACAGTACCGAAAATTTGACCTTGAGTCTATCTCACTTGAATTTAAAAACCATGACAGGAACAGACTTGAGGCCTTGAACATTAATGAACAAAGACTAGAGGATGTGTGGAAGGATATCAAGAATATGATCAATGACAAATGCAAAAGATCATTTCAAAGACAGAGGAGGAAGAAAAGACTAAGACAGATGTCAGAAGAGAATCTTGCACCAATATAACAAGAAGACAAAGCAAAGGGAAGAAATAGAGAAAATAAGGAGCCGAACAGATTTCAAAATGTAACATAGAAAGACAAAGCAAAATATTATGAAGAAATGTACAAAGTGGTAAAGTCAGAAAATCAAGAGATTAACTAGCTCAGCATTTCTTAAACTGAAGAACAAATTCAAACCTCAGGTTGAAATACTTACAGATACTATGGACAGAATATTGAATGATTCAGGAAGCATTAAAAGGAGATGGAAGGAATACACAGAGCCACTGTATTTAAAAGAATTGACTAACCTAGAAGAATTTCATGAAACAACGTATGATCCAGAGACAATGATGATGATGGAGGAAGTTCAAGCTGCCCTGAATAAATAGGCAAAAACAAAGCTTCAGGAATTGATGGAATACCAACTGACATATTTCAACAAACAGATGTTGCTTTGAGCATGTTCTGTAGCATGCCTATAAAAAAATTTAGCAACATGTAAATCACTCCTCTAAGATAATGAACTGACAAATAGGTGGACATGTTCCCCAGGGTAGGGCTAACATTGAGGAGAATGGGAATCTCAGAACACTTGATGGTGCTTATGAAAAACCTTTACTTGGACCAGGAAGCAGTCCTCAGAACAGAGGAAGGTAACATTGCATGATTGAAAATCAGGAAAAGAGTATGTCAGGGATGTATCCTGTCTCCTTAGTTTTTCAATCTGTACGCAGAACAGGTCATTCAGAAACCTGGGCTTTATGAGAGAAATGTAGCATCAGGATTGGAGGAAGACTCATGAACAACCTATGTTATACAGATGACACAATCTTGCTTGCTGAAACTGAGAAGGACCTGAAGCATTTGCTGCAGAACGTCAAGGACTGCAGTATTCATTATAGATTGAAGCTCAACATTAAGAAGACAAAGATTCTTGCCACTGGGCCAATTGGCAACACCATAATAGATGGAGAAGAGATTGAGTTTGCTTGCTTGGCTCCACTATCAACATTCTTGGCACTAGAAGTAAGGAAATCAAAAGACAAATTGTAGTGGGGAAGTTTTCTTTCAGGGACCTCTTCAAAGTGCAAAAGAGCAATGCTATCAGTCTGGATATTAAAGTGTATCTGATTTAAGCCATTATC
The DNA here is from genome assembly GCF_000299155.1 of Elephantulus edwardii. Classification (NCBI taxonomy): domain Eukaryota; kingdom Metazoa; phylum Chordata; class Mammalia; order Macroscelidea; family Macroscelididae; genus Elephantulus; species Elephantulus edwardii. The sequence goes on from NW_006399793.1 coordinate 4,354,514, forward strand.
TTTGCAATTACTTGATATACTTTAGAAAGCTAGACAATAACTAAAAATGACAGATTATGAATCAATGGCTTTGAGTTGGAGTGCTGTAGAAGAGTATTGAACATACCATGAACTGTCAGAAGAACAAACAAGTCTGTCTTGGAGAATGGAAACCAAGTTTTTCCTTGTAGGGTAGATAGGATTTTAAAGCTCTGTTTCTCATGCTTTGAACACATGGCCAGAAGGGACTAGTCTTTGGAGAATGACATCATTCTTGAAAGGATAGAGGGAGAGTGCAGCAGAAGAACACCCTGAATGAGATGGATTGATATGGTAACTGAGGCAATGCGGTTAGATAACTCAGAGTCAGTTAGACCGGCTTAGTTTAGGGCAGGGTTCAAAGCTATTGTACATAGGAACATTATGAGTTGTAGATGACTCGATGGCACATAACAACAATAATAACATACATACTTAAACTACAAAAGAAGCTATCAACGTGTAAATGACTTCTCCGATATAATAAACTGACACATAGGTGTACTTCCAACCCCAGTCTATAGTGAGACTCAGGCATAATGAATATCATGGTGCAGTGCAGTCGTTTTTGACCCTGCTTGATATCTGGCATCCTGCTCATGGAATGAGACCCTCACTGACTCTTCTCCTGGCCCTTCTGGCTGTAGGCTCTTGTGGTGGCAGCATACTCCTTGGGACCAGTCTTATGATTGGCTCCTGGAGAGTAAGCTGTGAGTCCCTTCTGACTCAATGTCACATAATAACACAAAGCCAATAAGAACTTACATGCTTTGAATAGAAGTGTCATTTCTTTGTGAGCACTAAGTCCTTCACCTTTTCTATTCTATCCTTCTCTTCAGCTTTACTTATTACCAACAAGTCTGAACTCATAGCTGAACCCCTAATGAGTTTTCAGGAGGCTGAGGAGGTGAATTGAAAGAGACAGAAAACAGATTCTTTAGGCTAACTACTTGCTTCTTTATGAAGCACTCTACAATAACCTTAAAAGTAAATTAAAATTAAATCAGAAAAAGGATATTTGGACATTGAGACCTTGGTCTAGTGACTTTCTCTTTGGCCCCTCATCAACCCCTAGCTGGGCTTGAAGGCTTAATGGCTACCCCACAGGGTAATACAACTTTGGGCAAGAATACTAAGAGAGATGCTGAAAAGACACAGAGAAATAACTTGAACACTTTGGTGCAGACAAGATTTGTGTACTGGAGGCCACTTAGGACCAGTAGGCTGTGGTCTGGGTGGATAGGTATTTCTTTGGATAAGAACTATGCACAGATTGAGTTAGAGCATTTCTCTACTGAGATGAAAATTCTAATCCAATCTACTCTGCCTTTAGTTTGGAATGCCACAAACTGACACTCCCTCCCACAAGAAGCAACTGGGCTGTAGAGTGCAACTACATGGGAGAGAACATTCTTACCAAACTGTCTCAAAAGTAACTCCTGGAACATACAGTTGCGGAAGATACCTATTCATCTAATGATTTGATCTTTCAAATCTAACCATGTTGATAACTGAGGACTACATATATACTCATACACATATGCATATACGTGTGTGGGTGTTTGTTTCCACTTATATTGTTAGGTATACACATAACCAGAAGCTCAGATTCCATTGAGGTGTTAATCTTTCCAGAGAATTCCCCTGAGTGAATCATCAGCAAATTTGACTACATCTGTTATGCAATATGGCTTCATTGTGCATTATTCAAAAGTGTAATAATTTCAGAGAGCACAATTATGACTTATTATCTAGTATAAAAAACAGAGAGCACAAGCATATTGTGGACTTTAGATTGGAAGTCAATAGAATACTTTAGACAAGGATCCAAATATACCCTCAAATTCTATACTCAACTATAGAGCTGTGTGTTTTCAAATCAAGAGATACTTTCATGGAAAGATATAATGACAAATTATCTCTTATTATTTATAAACCTCCCTTTATAATTTATGTATACATGGAATGCTATAAAGATGCTATTTTTAAAATGTTTTTATTTCAATTGAGATGTTAATGAAAGTTTATAGAGAAATTGGATTTCCATTCACTCATTGTTGTACATTTACCTCCTTACTCACACTCCAGTTCACTTTTCTCTTTGAAAAAAAATATTTCATTGTTGCACAATCTCCTCCTCCAATTGCATGTTTCAATGCAATGTGCACTATTTACCCACTCTTTTCTTAGTTTCCCCTCAACCCCCACGCCAGTCCTGTTTTATAGTAGTGGCATTATGAGGTATTTGTCCTTTTGTGACTGAGATATTTCACTTGGCATAATGTCCTCTTGGGTCACCCATTTTGTGTAATATTTTATGAGTTACTTGTTTTTCAGTGCTGAATAGTATTACACTGTGTGAATATACAACAGCTTCTCTATTCATTCGTTTGTTGATGGGTCCTTGGGTTGTTTCCATCTCTTTGTTACTGTGAACGATGAAGAAATAAACATAGGTGTACATATACCTATTGGGTCGAAGTTCTGATTTCTTTAGGGTATACTTCCATTAGTGGAACTGCTAGGTCAAATAGTATTTCTATTTTCAACTTTTTGAGAAAGCTCCATACCGCCTTTTATAGAGGTTGCAAAAGATGTGCTTTTATAAGGTACTTTAAATTACATTTGCATGCTGTAAAACAATATACTATAAAATTAAGATTCATGTTCTGATAATTTTTATAATATGTGGAGACAAATTTTCACCTATCCAAATTCACAAGTTATGAATGATACATAATTTACTTCAACACAATTGTTGTTGTTATGTATGCCGTGTTGCTTGCAACTCATAGCGACCCTTTGTACAAGAGCCTTAAACCCTGCTCTATCTTATGCCAACCTCAAAATCGCAAAGACATTCCCACCACTCCACTCACAGAATTGATCCATCTCATCAAAGGTCTTCCTCTCCTGCGCTGTCCCTCCACCCTCCCAAACATGATATCCCTCTCCAAGAACCGGTCCCTCCTTACAACATGCCCAAAATATGTCAGACGAAGCTTAAGAATCCTTGACTCCAAGGAGCAGCCCGGCTTCATCCTCTCAAGGACAAACCTGTTTGCTCTCCTAGCAGTAGATGGTATAATCAACACTCTTCTCCACCCCCACAGCTCAAATAAATCCATTTTCTTTCTATCATCTCTAGTTACTGTCCCTCTTTCAGATGCATAGCATGCAATTGTGAAGACTACACCCCAGATCAAGTGCACCTTAGTTTCCAGCCTGACGTCATTATTCTTCAGTACTTTGGAGAGGTCCCTGACAATTGACTTTCCCAATGCAATTCGTCTCTTGATTTGCTGGCTGCTGGTACCAAGAGTATTGACTATGGAGCCAAGCAAACTATTAACTCTCTCAATCTCTTCACCATCCATACTGATGCTGCCAATTGGCCCAGTGGTGAGAATATTTGTTTCCTTGATGTTGAGTTTCAATCCATATTGAAGGGTGCAATCCTTGATCTTCTGCAGCAAGCGCTTCAGGTCCTCCTCAGTTTCAGCAAGCAGAGTTGTGTCATCTGCATAACACAGGTTGTTGATGAATCTTCTACCAGTCCTGATATCACATACCTCCTGGGACAGCCCAGCATCCCAATTAGAATAAGAACAATCTCGAGTTTGAACAAATTTCTAAAATGCACACTGCATTTGAATTGGAGATTAAAAAATGTATTAATACTTGGATTTATTGTTCCTCAAAAATATCATTGGCCTGACAATTCCACTACTGAATCAATAGACTAAAGAAATGAGAGCCATCACTCAAATAGCTCTGTGTGCACTCATGTATATTGCTACATTATTTAAATAGCAAAAAGACTAAAGCAACTCAAGTGCCCATCAACAATGAAAGAACAGAAAAACTATTGGACATTCACACAATGGAATACAATGCAGCACTTAAGAAACAATGGACTGGTGAGATATTACACAACATGAGTCACTGTGAAGGACATTATGCTGAGTGAAATATATCAGTCACAGAAAGACAAATACTGCATAATACGACTACTATAAAGCAAGAATGACAAGAGTGATTAGAGAAAAAGTGGATAGATAAAAAACACTGCTTCAGAAGAGATGAGGGAAAGAACTGCTTAAAAAGAATATATGGTTAGGAATTACATGTATTACAACAATTCATAATGAGGTATATTGCAAAACACACTTGTAGGAGGAGAAAGGAATTGTTTTTTCATTGCAGCATTATTTATGATAACAAAGAGATGGAAACAACCCATGGGGTGTCTGTCAGCACATGAATGTAGAAAACATATGGCATACTCACACAATGAGGTATTATACAACACTAAAATCAATAAAGAATTTAGAAAACACTGCCTAACATAAATACATCTAGAGGACAACACACTAAATGAAAAAAAAAAAAAATCAGTCCCAAAAGGACTATATACTGTTGTTATTATTGTCAGATGCCATTGAGTCAAGTGCAACTCATAGTGACCCTTTGAACAAAATATCTAAACCCAGTCCTGTTCTGCACCATCCTCACACTTCCTGACACCGAAGAGCCCATTACAGCAGTCACCTTGTCAATCCACCTGATTGATTGTCTTCCTCTCCTTCACTGACCTTCCACCGAGAAAGGAAATTTTACAACAATGAATGAATGTTAAAAAAGAAAAACAACCCAGAAGTGAACTGGGAAGGGAGGAAAGCAGAGGGAGAGAAGAAAATGTACAAACATGAATGAATGTAAATGCAACTTTTCTGTAAACTTTCATCAAAACCATAACAAACAGATTTGTCCTGGAGAGGGTTAAACCAGGTGGGTCCTTGGAGGCAAGGATTCTGAGGCTCCGTCTAACTTACTTTGGACATGTTGTGAGGAGAGACCGGTCCTT
>NW_006399793.1:4359989-4380151 GCF_000299155.1 Elephantulus edwardii
CTTTCTTTTTCACAAATTCTTTTCACAATTTCTTTTTTCATAGAATGGTCTGTCCTAAAGACATGTCCTAAGTATGTGACATGAACCTTGACCATCTTTGCCTCTAAAGAGCACAGTGTTTGAACATTCTCCATGATAGATATGTTTGTTATTTTTTCGGTCCAAGAGAGAGCCAGTATTCTCCTCCACCTGCACCATTCAGACATCGATCTGTCATCTTCCCTCATTATTTAACAGATGGCTAATAAGTTAATTGAAACAAAAACAAAGCAAACAACAAAAAAACCCCACCAAAACCTGAAACTTCATGCATGAATTAGGTGTCCAAGCAAATAAAAACACAAATCAGACACAGTCGTCACTACATGTTTTTCTTTTTTAACATTGATCTGTGCAGTGCTGGAAACATCTTAATGTGCTATTTGAGATTCTGATCAGATGAAATAAATTGAAGTCTACTTTTAGACAATTTCGTAGAGTTGTATTTTATTCACTCACCTTTATTTCATATTTGTTGGGTTTCTTGTCTTTCATCAACAATACATTATAAGATAAAGTGGTGTATGACTAAGAATAAAAATTTGGAATGTATGTGGTAAGCTAGCACTGTGCCCATGGGGTTTTCAGTTGATCAGACAATTTAGTGACTTAGTCTTAATTCCAACTGTCACTTCTTTTCTATACCCTAGAAAATGCTTCTGGAGGTGCCCTTTGGAATATTCTGTTTTGCCGCAACAGTTTTCATTTTTGCTTCTTTGTATTCCAATGCACATCTCTTATAACGTCTATTTTCTTTTTTTTTCTCTCTTTGTAATGACCTTTTACTTTCTTCATGACTGACGTCCTCGATATGATTCTACAACTCATCCGGTCTTCAGTTATTAGTGTTCAATGTATCAAATCTGTTCTTAGGATGATTTTTAACCAGCATTAGGGTAAACCATTGAGAGGTCATATTTTGTTTTTTCACAATCTTGTAACTCTTTTCCTTACTTTCAATATGAATTGGCATATGAGTAGTTTATTTCACAACCAGCCACTGGCCTGGATTTGACTACTAATAATGAGTGTCTTCAACATTTCTTTCCACAAATGGTAATTTGAATTTCTTACTATTCATTTAAAAGTTGGACAATGAGTAAGGAAAATCAAAGAACAATCAATGCCTTTGAATTGTGGTGTGAAGAGTATTAGATATATCACAGACTTACATGAATCAGTGTTGAAGGAATTATAACCAGAATATTCCTTAAAAGGAAAAAAATGAAAAATTTGTCTCATTTACATTGGGCATATTATGAAAAGGAATCAGTCCTTGAAGAAAGAGGTTATACTAGGAAAGGTAGAGAGTCAGAGAAAGAGAGAAATCTATCCATTTGATAGGTTGAGACAGAGACTACCACAATGACAGAAATTATGAAGATAGTTCAAGATAAGGCAAGGTTCAAATCTGTGTTCATAGGGTCACTATGATTTGCATATAGATGATGTAATGGTACCTAATAATGACCACAATTATATCATGATCTTGAGTATACCACATCTGAATTAATAAATCATATTAAGAATAGGTTTGAACTATTGAACACCAGTAACTGAAGACCATAGAGATCACTTCAAAGACAGAGGAAGTAGAGAAAACCAAAATGGATGTTACAAGAAGCCCTGAAAATTGCACTAGAGCATCAAGAATTCAAAGGGAAGAGATGTTGAAGTAAAAGAGCTGAAGATATGTCAAAGAGGAGCTTGAGAAGATAAAACAAACTATTATAACATATTGTTGTTGTGTACCATCAAGCCAAAACTGGCCCATATTATGTTTTCAGGAATGTTTAGTTAATTGCATGATAGGAGACTACAATCCTTCTCACACAGAGCAGCTGGTGGATTCGAACCATGTGTCTTGGGAATTGTAGCATAGCTTTTTTTTCCAGTAGGCACTAGAAGTTTCTTCATTAAAATGGTGTTGTTGCTGTTGTGTTGTTAGGTGCCATTGAGTTAATACTCGTACAACAGATCTGAACCCTGTGCTATCCTATGCCCTCCTTACAATCTCTGACATATGTGAATCCTTTGCTGCAGTCACTGAACAATCCCTTTGGTTGAAAATCTTCCGTTTTAATGGATCCTCCACATTTCCAAGTATGATGTACCTCTCCAAGGAATAGCCTTTCCTAGAAACATTCCCAAAATATTTGAGATGATGCTTTATCACCTTTGCTTCCAGGAAGCATTCTGGTTCCACCTTCTCCAAACTTATCTGGTTTTTTGGCAGTCAGTGGGTTACTCAATACTCTTCCTAAACACTACAGCTCAAACTTATCCATTCTTATTCTGTCATCCTTGTTCACTGTCCAGCTCTCAGATACAGAGAAAGTTATTGAAAAGACCTTGGCCTGGATCAGGAACACCTTATTCCTTCAATTGCCATCATTGCTCTTAAATAAGTCGGAGACGGCCTTATGTGAAGACTTTCCAAGGACAATGTATACACTGAGCTTCTGATTATTGGTACCAAAGACATTGTGAATCCAAGCAAGATGAAGTCCTTGCTGGTTTTAACCTTTTTTGTCATAAAATATGGACTTGGTGACAGAAATGAAGCTGGGGATAGAACGATAGAATTCTGTACAATCAATGATTTATTCATAGCGAATATCTCTTATAAGAAACATAAATGCAGGCTATACACAGGGATTTCACCTGATGGAATGCACAGGAATTAGATTGATTGCCATCTGTGGTAAAAACTGTTGGAGAAGTTCAATATCAGCATAAAAACTAGGCCAAATGCTGATTTGTGGAACAGATAATCAACTGCTCATACGCAAGTTCAAATTAAAACTGTTGTTGTTGTTATGTGCCATCGAGTCACTTGAAACTCATAGCGACCCTATGTACAACAGCCCTAAACCCTGCTCTGTCCTGTGCCAATTGCATTGCCTCTGACACACCCATTCCAATTACCCCAGTCACTGAATCAATCCACCTCATAGATGGTCTTCCCCTCCTGCATTGTCCCTCCACCTTCCCCCTGTGCTGTCCCTCCACCCTCCCAAACATAGTTAAAGCATATCCATAGGAATCAAAATTTGACCTTAAATCTATCTCCTATGAATTTAAAAAACAACTCGGGAATAAGTTTGTGGACTTTAACATTAATGAACAAAGTCCAGATAAGCTGTGGGAAGATATCAAGAATATCATTCATGAAGAATGCAAAAAGTCATTACTAAGAAGGAAGAAAAAGAAAAGACCAAAATGAATGTCAGAAGATACTCTAAATATTGTACTAGAGCACTGAGAAGCCAAAGCAAAGGGTGGAAATCAAGAAGTTAAGGAGCTAAATGAAAGATTTCAAAGGCTGCTCTGGAAGACAAGTCAAAATATCAAAATGAGATGTGCAAGGAACTGGAGTCAGAAAATCAAAAGGGGTTAATTTTCTCAGCATTTCTTTAGCTGGAAGTACTAAAGGGTAAGTTCAAGCCATGAGTTGCAATGCTTAAGGATGCTATGGGCAAAATATTGAGTGATTCAAGAAGTTTTAAAAGCAAATGGAAGGCATTTAAAGAGTCACTGTACCAAAAAGAATTGGCTGACACAGAAGAATTTCAAGAAACAACATATGCGAAAGAGGCAATGGTAATAATGTAGGAGGAAGTTCAGGTTGCTCTGGAGGACTTGGCAAAAAATATAAATCCCCAGGAATTGATGTAATACCAATTGATGTATTTCAGCAAACCTATGCTGCCCTGCATGTGCTCACCAAGTTTTGCCAAGAAATCTGGAGGAAAACTACTTGGCCAACTGATTGGAATATATCCATATTTATTCCCATTTCAAAACAAGGTAACTCAACAAAGTGTGGAACTTGTCGTACAATAGCACTAATATCATGCACCAATCCTGCTGAAGACTATCCGGAAAAGACTTGAACAGTACATTGACAGAGAACTACCAGAAATACAAGCTGGGTTTAGTCGAGCCTTTTCTAAACTAAGGACTATTATTGCCAATGTCAGATGGATTATGGCAGAAAAAAGAGAGTACCAGAAGAATATTTATCTCTGTTTCATTGATGATGCAAAGGCATTTGACTGTGTGGATCACAATAAATTGTAGCTAAGCTTGAGGAAAATGGGAATCTCAGAACACTTGATCATGCATATATGAAACCTATTCTTGGACCAAGAAGCAGTCCTAAGGATAGAGCAAGAAAGCACTGCATGGTTCAAAAACAAGAAAGGAACACATCAGGGATGCATCCTGTTCTCATGCCTTTTCAATCTGTATGCAGAACAGATCATTCAGGAAGCAAGGCCTTGAGTGTGGCATTGTGGAGATTGGAGGGAAACTCATTAACAACTTACGATATGCAGACGACACAACTTTGCTTGCTTAAACTGAAGAATACCTGAAGCAATTGCTGAAAAAGGTCAAGGATTGTAGTCTTCAATATGAATTGAAGCTCAACATCAAGAAAATAAAGATTCTCACCACTTGGCCAATTGGCAGCACCATAATAGATGAAGAAGATTTTGAGGTTATTAGCAATTATGGCTTGCTTGATCCACAATCAACACTCTTAATACCAGCATCCAGGAAATCAAAAGGTGAACAGCATTGGGAAAATCTGCTGTCATAGACCTCTATAAAGTACTGAAGAGCAACAATGTCAGTCTAGATACTAAGGTGTGCCTAATGCAGTCCATGGTTTTCTCAATTACTTGTTATGCCTCAGAAAGTTTGATAATGACTAAGAATGACAGAAAAATTGATGCCTTCGAGTTTTGGTTCTGGAGAAGAGTCTTGAACATACCCTGGACTGCCAAGGAAATAAATCGGTCTGTCTTGGAGAGGGTGAAACCAAGTATCTCATTGGAGGCTAAGATTTTGAAGCTCCGCCTCACTTACTTTGGGCACATGGACAGGACAGATTGGTCCTTGGAGAAGGACATCATGCTCAGAAAGGTGGACAGACAGGGCAGGAGTGGGAGAGACCAGATGAGATGGATTGATACAGTAACTGGGGAGATGGGGGTTGGTACGTCAGAATTAGTGAGACTGGCTCGGGACAGGAAAGGGTTCAGAGCTTCTGTACATAGGGTCAATATGCATTGCGGATGACTCAATCAATAAGTTTCTATGACAGGTTTGGAGGCAGGAGTGGCATCCACTTTGTAAACAACTTGTCTCCAGAAACTATGAACTTTGATAACTGTCTATAGTTGTACAAGGGCTTCACGACTTTTGTTCATAGGGTCACTATGAGTGATGCTTGACTCAAAGACAATCATCAACAACAACAACATCATGATGTTGCCACTGGTACAGTGATTAGAATGTTTTTTTGACTTTGAGATCCAATACATATTGAAGACTTATTTCCTGAATTTCTGCAGCAAGTAGAAATTAAAATGTGGTCCATATTTATACAGTGCTTACTTTTCTATAAATGTACAGGATCTTATTTAAACAAATTAAACTATGGTAGGATTCATAAACATTAGACCTTTCTCTTTTCAATTTTAAAGCAGATTAATTGGAAAAAATATGAACTGAGGTAGTAAGAATAGTGGCATAATGTCAAGTATTTAACCATTATGAAAGTTGTTTATTGAGTGCATATTGTACAGTGTACACTTTCATTAAGAAATATAGTTGAGAGGATGACCACTCATTTATTTCATTCAGAAATACATTTTTAAAAATGACAATAAGATGGTGACTCCTTGTTGGTATTACAAGGAAACCAGAAGGTAAATGTGTAGATCCTATCCAGGAAAGGTGTTTAGTGGCAGCATTGTAGGAAATTGGCTTATTGAAAAAGAATATTTTAGAAAATATTCTAGACACTAGAGTAACACTAAAATGTTACCACTCTGTAAAGGAGGGACTGTTTACTTCTGATTCCCTTCTCTATTCTATTTCCTAAAAATTTTCACTATTTAAATTTTGTGTTAAGAGTCCCTGTGAGGATGGTTTAAATCTAGTAAACAGAAGGAGAAACAAACAAAAGGGACCTTTCTTCTTTCTTTTATTTATTTATTTTACTCATTCCACTGAAATACAGAGGGGTATTTCATTTTCAAGACAAATAAGGTTCTTCCTTTTGCTGTCTAAGGGGTATAGATTTCACATGAGTATCTTAAAAATATTTCTCTCTAATACTGAAGCCACAGTCCTTCTCATAAAGTCCAGCTTCTCAGATAATTTGTTCAGCATATAGATTTAACAGATATGGAGATAGAATACAACCCTGACACACTCCTTTGCATTTCCAAACCATGCAGTGCTCCCCTGCTCCATTCGCAAAACAGTCTCCTGATCCAGGTATAGGTTCCGCATGAGCACAATCAAGTGCTGGGATTTCCATTCTTCTTAATGTCAACCAAATTGTCATGATCCACAGTCAAACACCTTTGCATAGACAATAAAGCACAAAAAGACATTCTTCTGGTATTCCCTATTTTCAGCTAATATTCATCGAGCATCAGTAATGATATCTCTAGTGCCACGACCTCTTCTAAATCCTGCTTAAACTTCTGGCAATCCCCTATCTATGTACTGTTTGAGCCAGTATTGAATGATCTACAGCAGTACCTGCATTAGAGATATTTCCAAATTATTGAGGAGGAGTAGTGATATCAGTTTGAGGTGAATCTGATTCAGGTCATAATCTTTCCAATTACTAGCTATGCATCTGAGACCTAGACAATGAATAAAGATGACAGGAAAAGAATTGACACCTTTAAGCTGTGGCCTTGGAGAAGAGCATGGATGGTCAAGGAAATCAACAACTATGTCTTGAAAAGGGTACAGCCAGATTAATCTTTGGAGGCAAGAATGATGAGGCTTCTCCTCACATATTTTGGACATGTTGCTAGGGGATGCTATTCCTTGGAGAGGGACATGATGTTTGGAAGGGTGGAGAGTTAGCAAAGGATAGAAAAACTCTCAACCAGGTGGATTGACATGGTGATTGTTGCAAGGGTCTTTTGTGTGTCAGAAGTGTAAGGATGACTCAGAACAGGATTGGGGTCAGATCTTTTGTTCATACTTGACTCGACAGCATTTAACAACAAAACCCCCCAATATCTTAAAACTAGTTTTGAGATTACCATATTCTGTCATTTTTTAAGTCTTCAATCAATGTGGATTACAATAACGTGTGAATTGTGTATTTGTGTCAGTGTATACACAAGCAGACATAGTAAATTACATAGGAAGAAGTTAAAAGCATCATCTTAAAAGATATCAGACTTGAAGTTTATCATTAAGTATAAACAGAAGTCTGTTTGGCAAGAACAGATGGAAAGGACATTTCTGCAACAAAGCAAAATATGGCCATTTCAAGAGTTATTTAACTAAACCTGATATTGAAGCTCATGTGGAAAGCAAACAAGTTGGTAGGTGAAAAATATGGCTGACTGTTGTTGTTGTTGTTGTTACTGTTGTCTAGTTGAGTATAACTCATAGGGACCCTATGAGTATGAACAAAAGACCTGAACCCTGCTCTATCGTGTGCCATCTTCATACTTCCTGACGCACTTCCAGTCACCGTGTCAATCCACCTGGGTGAGGATCTTCTTCTCCTTTGATGACCCTCCACCCTTCCCAGCATCATGTCCCTCTCCTACTATTAGCCCCTCTTAGCAACATGCCCTAAGTATTTGAGGCAAAGCCTCATCAGTCTTGTCCCCAAGAGGACTTTGGCTGAACCTTCTCCAACACATATCTGTTAGTTCTCTTGGTCATTCACGGGATGGTCAGTGCTCTTTTCCAACACCACAGTTCAAAGACATTAATCCTTCTATTGTTCCTATTCATTGCCCAGTCTCAGAACGACTAAGACCTGAATCAGATGTACCTTAGTCCTCAAACTGACATCATAACTCCTCAATTATTTGGAAAGGTCTCTAACTGAGATCACACACCTGTGGAGACATTAGATCAGTGACAGTTAACTTGTTATTAAAAGAGCAAAACCTTTGGTTCTTGTTTTGTTAAAATTCACTAACTATGGATCTTGGCTAGCACCAAATATTTAAAAATACAGGTTTTCTTCCCTGTCAGAAATAAAAACCTCACTGCTGTCCCAAGCTATGAATCTTAATGGAAGAAAACTATTTTATCTTTTTTTTTTTAATGGAGTAACTGGTAATTTTGAAATAATTGATCTTTCAACTTGCACCCCAACACTTAATCTGTTCCACCACTAGAGCTCAAAATGTTTTTGCTTTGTGTCAGAGTTTATAATGTTGACACAAGTGGGTTTTGTGATGATTAAATGAGATAATATGTGAAAATTTTAGGCCAATGTGTGAAAAGTAAGATTCCCATGACAGTAAGAATTGAGGAGAAGGTATAAAATGTTCTGAAAAATAGAGTAAACTACTCTTGATTTTGTATCTTAGGCTTTTATTTTAGAATTAACACTTTAGATTTTCTTTATTAGTTGAGATGATAATAAGTGAAACTCAATATACCTGCTTTTCATCTTTCCTTTAAGCATAAACTAATTTTTAACAACCACAGATATTAGTACTCAGTGATGGAATATATATAATGTATTGATTTTTCTGTAGTTCAAAGTAATTATAACAATATTAACTAATAAGTGGGGAGAAAGATCTAATCTTTAATCTTTTTAAGTTTCCTATGAGCTTTTTCAAGATAAGTAAGCAATTAGGCAGTGGTTAAAAAGGGAAGATATTTCTTGCCTGAAATACCTTAGAGGTGTCAAAAAATAACACAATTATCTCTACAATAGTGCTTAAGAATGATCTGAGGGACTAAAATCTCATAAATATTAAGCCATTCTAATGGTTAAATCAATGGCTATGGTTAAATCAATAGAATTGTGCAGCAACAATTATGTGTGTGTGTGTGTGTGTGTGTATTGGTATAAGCATGCTTATCAAATGTAATGCATGTGTCTTACTACTAGTTGCCAAGTCTGTGCCAAACCCCCAAAAATTGATTTATTAAATGTTAAAGTTTAAAATTGTATGTGTCCATTAACTGGAATAAACTCACAGTTCACTGTCCAGTGGATTTTCTCAAATTCTAAATCTCACTGAAAGGAATTATCTTTCTTCTGTGAAGTTGTTGGGTGATTAGAACCAGTAGAGGTAACTCCTTTCAGGTAGCAGTGTATCTCACTGCCCACTAGAGGTGATCAGAGCTACCAACTAGGTAACCAGAACTTCCTGCAAGTCTTTGTTGGTGGTGGTGGTGTTGTAATGTGTTGTTGAGTTGCCTGGGACCCACAGAGACTCTACGTACAGCATCTCTGAAGCCTGCCTTGTCCTGAGGAAATCTGCTAATTCCAATACACCATTCTCTGCTTCCTCAGATACTATATCAATCCATGTCATTTGAGGTCTTCTTCTCCCATGCTGTCTTTCCATCCTTCTAAGCATGATATGATGTCTTTCTCCATGGACCAGTCTCTGTCCACATACCCAAGTGTGTGAGAGAGAGCTTCAAAACCCTAACCTACAAGGAGAAACTTGGTTTTCAGCCTCTCCAAGACAGACCTATTTGTTTTCTTGGCAATTCATGGTATGTTCAAGATTCTTTAGCACACAGTTCAAAAGCACCAATTCTATCTCTATCATTCTTAGTTATTGTCCAGCTTCACCTTATTCTCTAGACTGACCCCATTTCTTTTCAACATTCTGGAGAGGTCCTTGACAACAGATTTTCCCAGTGAAATTTGCCTTTGGATTTCCTGACTGCTGGTGTTAAGAGTGTTGATTGTGGAGCTGAGGTATTAAAACAAACAAACAAACATCCTGTGTTACAGATAAGTTACTCATTTAACACATTCCTGTGCTACAGATGATGCTCAGATAAGTAACTTGTCTACAACCTGACTCAGTCATAACCCAGACACATACCATCAAATATCATAACTATGAGGTAGCCAAATACATTTTTCAAAAATGTATTTACTAGAAGAAACCTCTTAAATAAAACCCTCATGGAAAATACTCAATTTGGACAGTAAGATAATTTCTATATTTCTTTTTTTTTCTTAAAAATAATCATTGTTTTCCATTATCTGTCTTTTGGCATTTATATGCTTTTCATCTAGAAACAATGCATCAGTTATTTCTACTTATAAGTTTGCCAAATGATATTTTTAACACTTCAAAATAGTCTTTTGAAATGCTAGAAATACATATTGTAAGATCTATTTCCTAAAAAAGAAGTAATGATGATTTTCTAAACAACAAATTCTATGTTAAAAACACCTAATGTAAACCATTTACTGATGTAAACTTTTGACATAGAAAATCTTGATGATCAAAATTATGTAAATCAGTAAAAGTAGTATATATCCTGCTCTTAATTCACTTATTTAATCTTTCAAAAAATAACTGAATGGATTTTATTTATTCCTTGATCACTATTTTTATGGTTGTTGTTGTTAAGTGCCACTGAGTCCAGAAGACTCATAGTGACCCTATGAACAAAAGATCTGAAACCTGTTCTCTCCTGTTCCATCCTCACACCTTCTAACACAAAAGAGTACATTGCAGCAGTCATTGTGTCAATCCACCTGGCTGAGGGGCTTCCTCTTCTTCACCAATCCTCTACCCTTCCCAGAATCATGTCATTCTACAAGGCATACTACCTCCTAGCAACATCTTCAAAGTACATAGTCAAAGCTTCATCATCCTTGCCTCCAAAGAGCAGGCCAGCTGCACCCTCTCCAAGACATATCCATTTGTTCTCTTGACCATCCAAGGTATGTTCAGCACCACAGCTCCAAGACATCAATTCTTTTCCTGTCCTCCTTATTATACACAACTCAAATGCATAACAAGTAATCTGAAAGATTATAGCTTGTATCAGATGCATCTTAGTCCTCAAACTGACACCACTACTCCTCAATAATTTGGAGAGATCCCTAACTGCAGATTTTCTCAGTACAAAGTGTCTCCTTATTTCCTGACTGCCTGTATCAATGATGTTAATTGTGGATCCAAGCAACATGAAACTGTTGACAGTTTCAATTTTCTCTCTATCCATTATGACACTGTCTATAGGTCCAGTGGTAATAATCTTTGTTTTCTTGACACTGAGATGCAATTCATACTGAAGGATGCATCCCTTGATCTTCTGGAACAAGTGCTTCAAGTCCTCACTTTTCAGCAAGCATGGTAGTGTCATTTGCGTAACACAGGTTATTGATGAGTCTCCCTCCCATCCTGATGCCACACTCCTCTTCATAGAGAGTCCAGTTTCTTGAATAATTTGCTCAGCATACAGACTAAATAGGTACAACTCTTGTGCACTCCCTTCCCAATTCCAAACCATAAAGTGTTTGCACTGCAGCCTCCTGGTCTGGGTATAGGTTCCAAATGAGCACAATCAAGTGCTCCAGGATTACCATTCTTCTCAATGTCAGCCACAACTTGTTATGATCCACACAGTCAAATGATTTTGCATAGTCAGTAAAGCACAAATAGACATTCTTCTGGTATTCCTTATTTTCAGCCAGGATCCATCTGATATCAGCAATGATATCCCTGTTGTCACAGACTCTTCTAAATCCTGCTTGAGTTTCTGGCATTTCCCTATCTATGAACTGTTTCAGCCTTTTTTGAATGATCTTCAGCATTATTTTGCTTGTATGTGATATCAATTACATTGCCTGATAGTTTTTGCAGTCTTTTATAACTCAAGATGCATTTAAAAATGAAGAGTATGTTTGTAATTTATTTTCAGTTTCTTAAATAAGTAAAATTTTTCACTTTTGAAAAACTAGTTATTGTTGGACAAGCTTCTTTTCTCAAAAAAGTAAAATTAGGATAAAATTGAAAACAAATATCCAAAGAAATTATGAATAAACATTTTTATAATAGTTTCATTCTATACTAGGTATAATATTTCTTATAAATGCATAAATTTTAATAACTTTAAGAATATAATGCAAATCTTGTTTTTCCTCTACCCCCAACTAGAAGGAACTCTAAATTATTGAAGAATAATGATGTCATTTACAAGACTAAGATGTGCCTGACTTAGGGCCAAGGTTTTTATAGTCATTTTCCATGCATCGACAAACTGAACCTTGAGTAAGAATGAAAGAAGAAGGACTAATGCCTTTGAGCTATGATGTTGGAGAATAAGACTGAATATCTAATGATCTACCAAAGGAACAAACATTTATTTATGCATGGAAAGGGTACAGTCAGAATGCTTTGTGGAGGCAAGCATGACAAAGCTTCATCTCCTATGCTTTGGACAGGTTTCCACGAGAGGGTATGCTTTGGAAAGGGATTGATATCCCTTTTTTTGACATGCTAGGAAGAGTAGAGTGGGTCAGTGAAAGAGAGAAAGACACTCAACAAGATGGATTGACACAGTGACTGTAGCAATGGGCTCAAGTGTGTCAGAGATGATGAGAATGCCACAGGGTAGGACAGAGGTGAGATCTGTTTTTATGGGATCATTATGAGTTGTACTCAACAATGTCTAACTACAACAGCAAAGAAAGTTGTTATATAAGAAAAGACACAGTTGAATTCCTTTTCTATACACTTTCAACATGTTGTTTTTGTTAAATGTCGTCGAGTCTTAGGCGACACATAGTGACCTTATGAACGAAAGACCTGGACTCCTGTATAATTTTCGTCCTTTCTCCAGGTTCATAGGGTTTCGAGAGGAAAGCTATTACATAAGTGGATGCCACTCCTGCTTCCAAGCTTGTTTTAATCAGGGAGCTCCACCAAACACTGTCCACTATGAGTAACCATTCTTTCATTTAAATCATCAGTATCACAGTGTTCAGCTTCACAGCAACCACAAGTTACCTCTGTACAGCAAATGTTCAAAGCAAACTTTCAACATACAAATAATTATTTTACTTAACATTGCAAATGCTCTGCTCAAATATATATTCTGTGTAATGTTGTAATACAACTCCCTAGAGATTAGTTTTGGGTTTTCTTTTCTTTCACATTCCAGTTAAACATTTAAAACCATCCTACTATCCTAGCTAACCAAAAGATTAAAAACAATGCCCTGTGCAGCACTCACAGAGCCCATTACCACTTCCCAAGATGACAGTATTTTTGCAGGTAGAATAGGGAAGGACAAGTCCTAGCTGTCCTGCCTCTTGACAGAGGAAATAAATCACACTACACACTGGAGGATACCTTTCCAGACTGCATGCTGGGAACTTCATTATACAAGCTGTGCCACATATTACTATGCATATTGCTGCTGATTGGACATAGACACATATCCACAGCCTATTTCTGTCATTGTCTTAAGGCGGTGATACTCATTTTTCTCCACAGACAGATACAGGCTTGAAAAGGACAAGAAGAAAATGATACTGTGCACCCAAAAGATCTAGCTCTGTAACAAAATACTTTCTTGACTAATGATTTGTCTAACCTAACCTTCTCTCCTGGTACATGAAACATGATCATATTACTATGGTTTGGTATACGTGCAGTCTCATTTGCTCTGGGTATGATTGTTGTCAAATGGAAGTCCTCACGCTCCTGACCTCAGCTTCATTAAGAAGAAAAGTATTTCAACATATATAAATGTTCATTCAGTACCTTCTTTTTTTTTCAAAATTGGTAATCTTTTTGACTCATTCATAAAAGATAAACCTTTTTCACTTGGTTTTGTGTATATGCCATGAATATAGTTTAAACTAATTTGGACCAGTAGTGATAATGAAAAAATTGCCAAGGAAGACTTATAATTTTCAGGCGGGAAGTACTGTGTCATTTTTGAAGTCAACAACATAAAATTAATGAACCAAAGGAGATAAAATTAATGAATATAACTATTAGCAAGCTTCCTGTAGTTTGAGAACTCTAATGTAATTTTAGTTGTAGACTCTTTATAATTTAGACTCTCCTTGTTAAATGCTTCTTCTATTTCTGTTTTTATTGCATAACATCATCCACTAAAACAATGTTTTGTTGCTATACGTTACACGTTTATAGAGTAAAAGGATGTAAATATGCCCTTGAACCTTAAGCCAAATCAAGTTTCTGGATTAAAAATAAAATGTCTACAGGCAAAATCATTAGCCTAGTGTCATACTCAACAATCTCAAAATACTAGGGGAAAAGTATTCAACAAATGCCCTTAGTGGGGGAAAAGTTAAATACAGTAGCATTCCAAAATATCCCAAGCATATGCCTAGACCAAGTGTGTGACCTGTTGTTGTTATTTATCAACAAGTTGCCTGCAACTCATAGTGACGTTAGCTCTGAAAGCTTCCCTAACTTGAGCAAATCTCATCATTTCCAACAGATCTAATCCATCTCTCCAGTCACTGAGCCAATCCATCATACCCTATGCTTTCCTCTCCTGTCCTGTCCCTCCATCCTTCTAAGCATGATGTCCCTCTCCAGAAACTGGTCATATGCTCAAAGAATGTGAAACAGAATTTCAAATTATTGTCTTCAAGGAGCATAGTTGAGTCATCTAGTCAGCAGCACAGACAATGACAAACACAGGGACAATCTAAGCTGATCTACAACAATTCCTTATCTTATGAAAGGCCTCTTTTGAATAGAAAAATAACCCAGAACCCAAATTCAAAGAATATTTTGAGCTAATTGTATTAATCAGCTTATATGTAGAAGTAGAAAATGGTTTCATGTTGGTCTCTGTACTCGAGTTTTGATGACATCGTTATCATTTAGGTGTAGAGATGATCTCCCATGTTCTGTGCACACTTTTGCATGCTTGTTATAAAAGCAGCTGTGCAGATGTTAAGAAAGGTGTTGGCTACCACCAGATGTGGATGGAAAAGAGAATAACAATGTGTTACAAAGAAAAAAAGCTTAAAAGCAAACATCTATCTATAGATACTTATTTCTATAGATATTTTGTGATCCTGTTTTGATACAGTAGTGCCTATTTGTATGATGTTGTTGTTGTTATGTGCTATTGAGTTGCCCGTGGCTCATAGCGACTGTATATACAACAGCCCTAAACCTTACTCTGACCGGTGCCAGTCTCACTGTCTCCAACACACCCATAACCACTACTCCAGTCACTGAATCAATCCACCTAATAGAGAGTATTCCTCTCTTGCACGGTCCCAACACCCTCCTAAGCATAACATCCCTCTCCAAGAACTTGTCCCTCCTTGCAACATGTCCAAAGTATGTCAGACGAAGCTTCAGAATCCTTGTCTCCAAGGAGCAGCCTGGTATAACCCTCCCCAGGATGAACCTGTTAGTTTTTCAGTAGTCCATGATATATTCTTGGAAGGAGGAGTGGCATCCACTTCTGTAATAGCTTGCCTCTGGAAACCCTATGAACCTGGAGAGAGGAAGAAAGGCACCCAAGCGTCGAGGACTCTCCTTCATAGGGTCGGTATGAGTCACCTGTGACTCAATGGCACTTTACAACAACAACAAAAACAATGGCATATCCAGTACTCTTCTCCAGCACCAAATCTCAAAGGCATCAATACTCCTTCTACTATCCCTAGTCATTGTCCAACTCTCTGATGGAAAGCAAATAATGCCAAAGACCATGGTCTGTATCAGGTGCACCTAAGTCTTTAGAGTGACATCATTGCTCTTCAGTACTCTAGAGAGGTCCCTAACAGCAGACTTTCTCATTATGATGTGTCTTAATTTCCTGCCTTCTGGTGCCAAGAGTGTTGACTATGGAGCCAAGCAAACTAAAGCTGTTAACTACTTCAATTTCTTCACCATCAATCCTGATGCTGTCAATTGGCCCAGTGGTGATAATCTATATTTTCTTGATATTTAGCCTCAATCCATATTGAAGGCTGCAGTCCTTGACCTTCTGCAGCAAGTGCTTCAGGTCTTCTTCAGTTTCAGCAAGCAGGGTTGTGTCATCTGCATAACGCAGATTGTTGATGAATGTTCCATCCATCCTGATGCTACACTTTTCCCCATACAGCCCAGCCTCCTGAATAAACTCTTCTGTATATAGGTTGAAAAGGTGTGGAGATAGGACACATTCCTGGCATACACCCTTCCCAATTTTGAACCATGTAGTATTTCCTTGCTCTGTTCTGAAAACTGCCTCCTGGTACAAGTATAGGTTTCACATTAGCATGATCAAGTGTTCTGGGTTTCTCATTCTTCTCAGAGTCAGCCACAGTTTGTTGTGATCCACACAGTCAAATGCCTTTGTATAGAGTTGTATAAATTCTTGTGTTTACTATTAAATTAACTCATGACAATTCCTAACAAAGAAAACTAAGCTTCATCCTGTTGTTTCAAGGGTTTGTGCAAGCAGCCTCGTCTTAGGCTGAGTCCTAGAACTCCAAGTGCATATAAACTGCCTGAATACAAGAGGCTAAACAAAAGTAGTTATGAATACTAGCTTGAATACCAGACAGGAACCTTGAACTTATGAAAAACTTACGAAAAAGATAATGATGAAAGCCCTTGGATAATTTCTTTCAGTAATGAAATATATTAACTAATGGTGTTCTTCTGCATCAAATCTCTACTTAGACATAGTGTTGTTATGTGACTTCAAATCAAGGACGATTCATAGTGAAACTATGAAAAGCTGATCTGACTCCTGTTCTATTCTGCACCATTCTCATCATCTCTGATATATTTCAGCCCATTACTGTAACCACTTTGTGAATCCATCTTCTTGAGGGTATTCTTCTTTATTGACCCTACACTTTTCCAAGAAGGATATCCTTTTCTAAGGACTAGCCCTTCCTAACAACAGTTAACATGATACACTAAGGTGAATCTTATTCAGATCATAGTATTTTCAATTGCTTGAAATGCTGTTGAGAGTTGGACGTTGGTTAAGAATGACAGAGAAAGAATTGATGCCTTTGAACTGTGATATTGGAGAAGAGTACTGTATATCCCATGGACTGCCCAAAGAACAAACAGCCGTATCTTAGAGATGGTGCAGCCAGAGTGCTCCATGAAGGTGAAGATTATTAAACTTGACAAATCCTATTTCAGGCATGTTGCTAGGAGAGGCTAGTCCCTGAAGAGGCTAATCATGTTTAGGAAGGTGGAGGGAAGGCAAAAGAGAGGAAGAGCCTCATACAGGTGACTGACACAATGTCTGCAGCAATGGACTTCAGTGTGTCAGAGATTTTGAGGACGGCACAGGATTGGATGATATCCGTGTCTGTGGTTTCTAAAGATGCTATGAGTTGTACTCCACAACACTTAACAAGAACAACAACGACAGCATGCATAAATTGTGTGAGATGAAGTTTCACCGTTCCTGCCTCTAAAGAGCACACTAACTGCGCTTTCTCCTAGATGGATTTGCATGATCTTCTGGCAGTCTATGGGAAATTCAGTACTCCTCTCCAGCACCGCTCAAAGGTATCAATTCTTCTTCTGGTCGCCTATTAATTGACTAGTTCTCATCTTCATAACAGGTGATTGGAATCGCCATGGCTTGAATCAGATGAACCATGATCTCTAAACTGATTTAACTAGATATTAAATATTAATTAAGTATGTAGAATTAATTAAGTATATAATTAAGTATCCAGAACCACCTACTCAGTGACTACCTTAATAATTCTGTGAGAGTCCACACAGCAAGCTTATTCACTCCCAGGCAATTTCCAGTTCCTTTGGCCAAATCTCCACATTAACTGTACTATTACTTAGTAAATTTTGTCTTTTAATAACAACAAACAAACAAAACGCTGTGTAGTGGTAAGAAGCTGCAAGCCCGAAGACATGTGGTTCGAATTGACCAGCTATTCTACAGGGGAAGAAGAGGCAAGGGTCGGCTATAGATTGATTCCAACTCAGCATTATAAAACAACTTATTATGAATAAAAATCATTATAATGCTGGTTAGATATGATTGCATTCTGAGGACTCTGAACTAAAAGCTTGTATCCTTTTGTTTAAAAAGTATTTAATAGATAAAATAGAAGTAGTTAGCCTAATGGTAAGAATTTGTACTGCAATCTCAATGGCAATAACAAGAAAAATGCTGTGACCTATTTACTGAGAGTTATCATGAATTCTCCTTCATCCCTATTATAAGTTTAAGTATATATATTGGAGAAAAAATATATTCTTCTAGTTTACCTTTTGGAAGAGACAGTGCCTTTTACCATTATTAGTAAGCTCACTGCTATTTGTAACATTCTCTGTGGCAATTATGCACTGTAGTCCCTTGCTTACCTTAATTAATGTCTAGTTTGTTAGCAAAAAAGGAAGAACCTTCAGCTTTACTCTAGGGTAAGGAACAAACCAGCTATAAAATACTGGTGATGGATCAGCCTAGGGACTAATCATTAGGTGTATCTCAGTAGTGTGAAGCATTAATTTGCCTTTATATTATTTAAATGAAAATAATTTTTGTTCTTCTCCATGTCCTTTAATTGAGGCTCTTATTTTCCCTTATTAGAAATCAAGAAATCATCCCGTCAAGAGTAAAAATGCTGACTTTAGGTTGTTGTTGTTGTTATGTACTGTCGAGTCGTTTGCGACTCATAGGGACCCTATGTACAACAGCCCTAAACCGTGCTCTATCCCGTGCCAATCTCATTGCCTCTGACACACCCATCCCGATTACCCCAGTCACTGAATCAGTCCACCTCATAGAGGGTCTTCCCTTCCTGCGCTGTCCCTCCACTCTGCCCAGCATGATGTCCCTCTCTAAAGACTTGTCTCTCCTTACAACACGTCCAAAGTATGTCAGGTGAAGCCCCAGAATCCTTGCCTCCAAGGAGTAGCCTGGTTTAACCCTCTCTAGGATGAATCTATTTGTTTTCTTGGCAGTCCATGCTACATTCAGCACTCTTCTCCAGCACCACAGCTCAAAGGCATCAATTCTCCTTCTATTCTCCCTAGTCATTGTCCAACTCTCTGATGCATAACAAGTGAGTGCAAAAACCATGGCCTGTATCAGGCCCACCTTAGTCTCCAGAGAGACACCGTTGGTACAAAAGGAAAATTCACCTTTAAGCTTTTGGGTTGACAGTAAAGAGATAACATTTTAAATGTCTCTGGCAATGTTCTGAGTGCTTTGTGTACATTAATACCTGTGATATGTCCATATTTTAGGAGCAAATGCTGTTATTGTTGTCATTATATACCTGGGGAAACACTGCTACACCAAAACATTTTGGATGCTGAGTTTCAAATAAATCATTTTGACTACAAAACCTATGTTGTTAAACTACCTCTTAGATTTAGCTCTACTAAAAGTGACATTTTTGTTTAATTAACATATGAAGTTTATTTACACAGATTATATATATATACACACACACATAAAGCTTTAATTAAGTGATTTATTTACTAGATGAGAGCTCTGGTTGTCTGGTGGTAAGAGGGTGTGCTACAAGTCCAAGGGCATGAAGTTCAAATTAGTGGCTCAACTACACAATGGACACATTTCTGATGCAATTTATACCTCTGGAAACCCCCTTATAGGGTGAGCTATGATTTGGTTTTGACTAGATGAAATACAAAAACAAGAAAAACATAATATTAAAACTAAAGAAAGAGAAAACTTCTATAAAAATAAAATGATGCTTTGTCTTGGATTATACACCCTTGGTACCAGCAGTCAGGAAATAAAGAGTTACATTGCATTGGGAGCATCTGCAGTTAGGGGCTTCTCCAAATTATTGAGGAATACTGATGTCAATTGGAGGACTAAGTTGCATT
The DNA here is from genome assembly GCF_000299155.1 of Elephantulus edwardii. Lineage (NCBI taxonomy): Eukaryota > Metazoa > Chordata > Mammalia > Macroscelidea > Macroscelididae > Elephantulus > Elephantulus edwardii. The sequence goes on from NW_006399793.1 coordinate 4,379,651, forward strand.
GATTCAGCTCATGCTCTTTCCAATCACTTGTTATGCATCTGAAAACTGGATAATAAATAAAGATGACAGTAAAGTAATTGATGCTTTTGAGCTGTGGTGTTGGAGAGCACTGAACGTGGACATAGACTGCCAAAAAACCAAACAGATATGTCTTATGGAGGGTGCAGCCAGAGTGTTCTTTGGAGGCAAGGACGATGAGGCTTCACCTCAAATTCTTTGGGCATGTTGCTAGGAGATGCTAGTTCTTAGAGAAGGACACGATGCTGGGCGGGGTGGAGGGTCAGCGAAAGAGAGGAAGATCCTCAACCAGGTGGATTGACATGGTTGCTCTTTCAATGGGCTCTTGTGGGTCAGGAAGTGTGAGGATGGCACAGGCTAGAACAGGATTCAGATCTTTTGTTCATAGAGTCACTATGAGTCTTACTCGAGTTGGTGGCACCTAACCACAGCAATTTGGATTATTTATTTAACTCAACAAAATTTCTTAAATATCTAGTATAA
>NW_006399793.1:4380251-4386133 GCF_000299155.1 Elephantulus edwardii
ATCTAGAATGGATTTTGATAGAATTAATCAGATAATTAGTTACAACTTGTATGTTTTACCAATTTTGCATTGTGTTGTTGATTCACTTGTGACTCATAGTGACTGTATGTGCAATAGTTTTGAACTCAGTCCTCTCCTGAACCATTCTCATTCTCTCTTACACACCTATCCCCATTACTGTGTCAATTCATTTCCTTCTGGATCTTCCTTTCTTGCCCTACTCCTCTGTCCCTCCAATTTTGATGTGCTCTCCAAGAACTGATCTCTGTTGCAGACAGAGGGTAAAGTATTTTTATAATTGTTAATAATGAGACAGACTACCAGGAATGATATAGAACAGAGAGCGTGAAACAGGGGGCCGGCAGTTCTTGACTGAAGACCCCAAGCCAAGCTTCTCTGTATCTTTATTGAAAATTATCAGGAAGTAAATCACAAAGATAATTGAATGCAAATGAAGCCAAGCTCTTTGGATTGAAAACCAATTGCTTGATTCAGGAGGGAAGGGTTCGCAAATGCAAGAATTTGGTATACTCTTAAGGATTACCTTGATGTCTCTGGGTGAACTCTAGCTCAGGAAGTAACATGCCCTCTGTAGGGGACCCCTGGCTGTCTCCTGTCTGCAGGGAACAAACAGCTCATTTTCTGGGATCTGCCACCAGAGAAATTCTAGCTTATAAATCTGTAATTCCTTCAATTCATGAACAAGGGTTTTCACATAATATTTGGTATAAAGTTTGGCTTCCCATAGATCTCTTCTTGCAACATGCCCAAAATATGTGAGAGAGAGCTTCAAAATTCTTGACTCCAAGGAGAAACTTGACTTCACCCTCTCCAGGACAAAACTGTTTATTCTCCCGGCAATCTATGGAATGTCCAACACTATTATCCAGCACCAAAATTCAAAGGCATTGATCCTTCTTCTGACATCATTAGTTATTGTCCAGTTCTCTGAGGCATATCAAACAATTGAGAAGATCGTGGCCTGGATCAAGTGCACTTTGTGTTCTGGGATTCCCGTTCTTCTCAAGGCAGAAAAAAATTTGCAAGATTAACAATTTAATTACCATGAAGTATTTATCTTAGATAAATAACTAAATTAACAAATTTGTTCGCATTGTCATGCTATGGAAAAATGTGTTTGTAACTATGGCAATCACTAAACAACTATTTTCTTTCAATTGCTAACTTGTCCTATAGTGCATATAGTTTTCAGACGTAAGTTCTGAAAACTCCATTATTTTAAACCTGAATGTTTGCTCAGTACTGTGTTCTGCCAATATGGAAAAGCAATAAAGATTACACATCAAGGTATCATTTAACAACTTTTTTGGTTTCTGCAAATTATGGTGACTCTAATTTCTTGCTGTGCATCTGAGAGATTGACAATGACTAATACTGACAGAAGAAAAATTAATACCTTTGAGTTGTGGTGCTGGAGAAGAATATTGAACATGCCATGAACTGCCAGGAGAACAAACAGGTCTTTCTTGGAGAAGGTGAAATCAGGTTTACTGGAGGCAAGGAATTTGAAATCTTGTCTAACATACTTTGGACACGTTATCAGTAGGGATGAGTTTTTGGACAAGAACATCGTTCTAGGATTGGTAGATGATCAGAACAGCAAACTAGCACAGTGACTGTGGTGATGGGATCAGATATGTTAGAGACAGTGAGGTTGGCTTAGGATAGGGCAAGTTTCAGAGCCATTTTTCAAAAGGTTGTTATGACTTGTATTTGGCTTGATGGCATATAACAACATTTACAACAAAACAGTATCTTCCTGTTCATATACCATTCTCACAATCTCTGTTGAGTATTATTAAGTCCATGATTAACTGTATTAATCTATCTCATTATAGGCATTCTTCTAATTTACTAATACTTTATTCTACTATGAAATCTCTTCTAATAACATATATAAATGAGTTGATTCTTCATCATCCTTACCTCTTAGGAGCATTCTACTGTACTTCTAGTTAATCAAGTGGTAAATTTCTACTTACTAATGTTCAGAATAGCCATTGTCAAGAAGTCCTGGTGACATGGTATGTTAAGTGTTAAATACCTAATCAGAAAAGGTCAGGAGTTCAAACCTATCAGTCATAAGTCAGAATCAACTAAAAGCATTGGGTATGGTTATATAACTAATAGAAACTTGTAGAATAGTCCCTGCTAGAATTGCAAGATGAATTCTTTCCCTCTCTCACCCAGTAGCCCATATAGCTTTTAGTTCTAGAGAAACAAATTTCTTGTTCTCCTATAATCTTCTCGGACTTTCATCTGTCTTACGTCTTCTTAACTTTGAATATCTAAAGATCAAAGAATTTCTCCTGAGATAAAAAGAAAACAATGATAATGTGAGAAAACATACATTCTCAGTAAGTCTCAAAAATTCTTTTCCTGATTAAAGTTAGACTGTGATCCTAAAGCCATTAACCTTTAACCTTACTTCTACTTCAATATTATATTTAATCACATCAAATATATATTTCAATGGACTGAAATACAGGCAACTCTAAAAAAATATAGCTGAAGAAGACTATTTATTAATGAATGTAATTTTGTCCTCTTACTTAGGATGATAGAAATGTAGGTTTTTGTAGAGTAGCAGCTATTGAAAGAAAATTACAGATTCATATAAGATGAAGAGAGTGCCTTTTTCTAAGGATCTAAAAGAAAACTTGGAATGTTCAATCTCTAGACTTTGGCTAATTGCTTTAGGATTTTGAGTAACTTCTGAATTTATAGCTTGTCTACTGTCCTAATATTAAACAGTCTAAAGAGAGTATCTTTAAAAATTCAAATAGTGTTTTTTGGACCAGATGGAATCTTGCATGCTATAATGATTTTTTTTTTTTTTTTTCTTTTTTTTTTTTTTTTTTTATTTACATAATTTCTATTTTCTGGATAAAATAGATATGCTATAATGTCATGTGTGCTTAAACAAAGGCACATACTTACATTTGATTTTATGTGTATTAGTAATGGAAGATAGAGCAGGAAACTGCTGTGCTAACAAAGCTATGGAAAACTACATCAGGTAAAAGTAAGACAGAAGAATGTTAGGGCTGTATTCTCTCTCCTGCTTATTCAATCTGTTGTTGTTGTTATGTGCCGTCGAGTCGCCTGCGACTCATAGCGACCCTATGTACAACAGCCCTAAACTCCGCTCTGTCCTGTGCCAATCGCACTGTCTCTGACACTCCCATCCCAATTATCCCAGTCACTGAATCAATCCACCTCATAGAGGGCCTTCCTCTCCTGCGCCATCCCTCTACCCTCCCAAGCATGATGTCCCTCTCCAAGGACCGGTCTCTCCTCACTACATGTCCAAAGTAAGTTAGACGGAGCCTCAGAATCCTTGCCTCCAAGGAGCCACCCGGTTTAACCCTCTCCAGGACAAATCTATTTGTTTTCCTAACAGTCCATGGTATCCTCAGTACTCTTCTCCAGCACCACAGCTCAAAGGCATCAGTTCTCCTTCTATCCTCCTTGGTCATTGTCCAACTCTCTATGCTGACAAAATTATTTGAGAAGCTGGACTGTATGAAGAGGAATATGGCATCAGGATAGGAAGAAGACTCATCAATGACTTGTATCGTTCATGTGACACAGCCTTACTTGCTGAGAGGGAGAAATACTTGAAGCACTTACTGCAGAAGATCAAAGAATACAGCCTCCACTATGGATTGCATCTCAACATCAAGAAATCAAAGATTCCTGACACCCGACCAATTGTCAACATCATGATATTGTTGTTGTTGTTGTTATTGCTGTTGAGTCGCTTGCAACTCATAGCGACCCTATGTACAACAGCCCTAAACTCTGCTCTGTCCTGTGCCAATAGCACCATCTCCGATACACCCATCCCAACTGCCCCAATCACTGAATCAATCCACCTCCTAGGGGGCCTTCCCCTCCTGCACTGTCCCTCCACCCTACCAAGCATGATTTCCCTCTCCAAGGACCGGATCCTCCTTACAATATGTCCAAAGTATGATAGACACAGCCTCAGAATCCTTGCCTCCCAGGTGCGCCTGGTTTAACCCTTTCCAGAATTAATCTGTTTGTTTTCCCAGCAGTCCATGGTATTCTCAATACTCTTCTCCAGCACCACAGCTCAAAGGCATCAATTCTCCTTCTATCCTCCTTAGTCATTGTCCAACTCTCGGATGCATAACAAGTGATTGCAAAGACCATGCCTTGTATCAGACGCACCTTAGTCTCCAGAGAGACACCATTGCTCTTCAGTACTTTGGAGAGGTCCCTAACAGCCGACTTTCCCATCACAATACATCTTTTAAGCTACGGGTGCCAATAGTGTTGACTGTGGAGATGAGCAAGCTAAAGCTGTGAACAATCTCAATCTCTTCACCATCCATCCTGATGCTGTCAGTTGGCCCAGTGGTGAGAATCTTTGTCTTCTTGACATTGAGCCTCAATCCATAATGGAGGCTGTAGTCCTTGACCCTTTGCAGCAAGTACTTCAGGTCCTCCTCACTCACAGGTATAGATGGTATACCAATGCCCTGGATGTGCTCACCAAGTTGTGCCAAGAAATATGGAGAACAACCACTTGACCAACCGACTGGAGGAGATCTATATTTGTTCCCATCCCAAAGAAGGGTGACCCAACAGAGTGTGGAAACTATAGGATGACCTTATTAATCTCACATGCAAGCAAGATTCTACTGAATATTATACAAAAATGACTGGAACAACACATCAGCAGAGAACTAACCGAAGTCCAGGCTGGGTTTAGAAGGGGTCGAGGTACTAGGGATATTGTAGCTAATGCTAGATGGATCTTGGCTGAAGGCAGGGGATACCAGAGGAATGTATATTTGTGTTTCATAGAGTACGCAAAGGCATTTGATTCTGTGGATCATAACAAACTGTGGCTGACTCTCAGAAGAATGGGAATCTCAGAACACTTGATTGTGCTAATGAGAAACCTATACTTGGACCAAGAGGCAGTCGTCAGAACAGAGCAAGGAAACAGTGCATGGTTCAAAATTGGGAAGAGCGTGCCCCAGAGATGTGTTCTGTCTCCATACCTTTTCAACCTGTATGCAGAACAGATTATCTGGGAGACCAGGCTCTATGAGGAGGAATGTAGGGTCAAATTGGTGGAAGATCTACCAACAATCTGCAATATGCAGATGACACAACATCATGATAGATGGAGAAAAGCTTGACTCTGTCAAGAACTTCATCTTACTTGTACTCACAATCAACACCCTTGGTACTGGCAGTCAGGAAATCAGGAGACTTATTGCACTGGATAAGTTTTCTGTTAGGGACATCTCCAAAGTATTGATGAGTAATACTGTCAGTTTGAGGACTAAAGTGTGTCTAATTCAGGCCATGGTCTTTGCTATACATTTGAGAACTGGACAATGAATAAGGGACAAGTGAAGAAGTGATGTCTTTGAACTGTGGTGTTGGAGAAAAGTGTTTAACAATCCATGGACTTCCAAAGAATAAACAAATATGTCTTGGAGAGAGTACAGCCAGAGTGCTACTCTTTGGAGGAAAAGATGATATAGCTTTGTGTCACATGTTTCAGAAAATTGCTAGGAGGGGTATTCCTTGGAAAGAGACATGATACTTGAAAGGCAGGGGGTTGGTGAAAGAGAGGAAGACCTTGACCAGGTGGATTGACATAGTTACTGTCACAATGAGCTCTAATGTGTAAAGAAATGTAAGGATGGACCAGGATAGGACAAGGTCAGATTTGTTGTTCATGTGGTAACTATGAGTTGTACTTGACTTGACGACACCTAAAAGCTACTAAGAACAGTAATGAAAGAAAACCTGAATGAAGTGTTAGAGAAGTTTCTAACAATCGTAAAAATAAACAACACACACACACACACACA
>NW_006399793.1:4386364-4428233 GCF_000299155.1 Elephantulus edwardii
TCTACTCTGCAACCCTCATTGCGTACTCCTACGATAAACATAATGCCCTAAAACATAATACTTTTAAACTATTCTCTCCCCCATAGACTTCAATGCCGTTGAAATATGTTTACGGTATATAAATATTTTTACTAATTATACTTCCGAAAGCCCATTTTTGTTATTTTCAAATAAAAAGAAGGATGGGAGGGAATCTCATTGAAACTGTTAACTTGTGCTTTTCCCAGATATTTTCAATCCTTTTATGTATATCTTCCAGTAGTTACACCTGAATTACTCTGGTGAATGTAGACCAGGATCTGAAAAGAAAATTAAGTCACCTTTATTTTGCAAATATTTGCATAGGTGTTTTACAAACAAAGAAACAAACTAATGGTTGTGAAATTCCAAAGAGATTGGATAACACATTCAAAAATCCAACTTACTCAGGTATTAAAAATAAAAAGTTGAATTTTCTACTATCTGTGTTGTTGTTTATATGTGTCATCGCATCATTTGTGACTCATAGTGACCCTATGTACAAGAGCCTTAAACGCCTCTCTATCCTGTGCCAACCAACCTCACCGTCTCAAACACACTAATTCCCATTCCAATCACAGAATTGATCCATCTCATTGAGGGTCTTCCTCTCCTCCATCATCCCTCCAATCTCCCAAACATGATGTCCCTTTCCAAGGACCAGTCCCTCCTTGCAACATGCCCAAAGTATGTCAGACGAAGCCCCAGAATCCTTGCCTCCAAGGAGTATTCTGGCTTCATCTTCTTCAGGACAAACCTGTCTGTTCTCCTAGCAGTCCACGGTATATTCAACACTCTTCTCCAGCACCACAGCTCAAAGAAATCAATTCACTTTCTATCATCCCTAGTCATTGTTCAATTCTCCAATGTATAGTACATAATTGCAAAGACTATAGCCTGGATCAGGCACACCTTACTGTTCATTGTCTCTTGATTTCCTGACTGCTGTTACAAAGAGTGTTGACTGTGGAGCCAAGTAAACTAGAACTGTTAACTATCTCAATCTCTTCACCATTCATACTGATGCTGCCAATTGGCCCAGTGGTGAGAATCTTTGTTTTCTTGATGTTGAGCTTCAATCCATTTAGGAGGCTGCAATCCTTGACCTTCTGTAGCAAGCGCTTCTGGTCCTCCTCAGTTTCAAAAGGCAGGGTTGTGTCATCTGCATAACGCAGGTTGTTGATGACTCTTCCACCAATCCTGATGCCATATTCCTCCTCATACAGCCCAGAGTCCTGGATGATCTGTTCTGCATACAGAGTGAAAAGGTATGGAGACAAAATACATCCCTGATGGCCTCTCTTCTTGATTTTGAACCATGTGGTATCTCCTTGCTCTTTTCTGACAGCTGCCTCTTGGCCCAAGAATAGGTTTTGTATTAGCATAATCAAATATTCTGGGATTCCCATTCTTCTCAGAGTCAGCCATAGCTTGTTGTGATCCACACAGTCAAAAGCCTTTGCATAGTCAACGAAGCAGAGATAGACATTCTTCTGGTATTCTCTACTTTTTGCCAAGATCTATCTAACATTAGATATAATATCCCTAGTACCACGACCTCTTCCAAATCCAGCCTGCACATCTGCCCGTTCTCGGTTAGCATTCCTTACATATTAAATTGACCATACTAGTGAATATGTAGAAAAATTTCTCACAGTTTACTCATTGACATCAACTCCAATCTCATAACAAATCCTAAGTAATTGTGTTTTAATTAATTTTCATAATTATATTTTCAGTGAGCTATTTACTTAATTTCACTGTGAACAATGAGCCATTTATGTAGTTCAAAGTCTGACTAACTTCTTGATGATGTAGATACTATTTGCAATCCCTCATCAAGATCCAATTCAAAGCATCAATACTCTTGAATGGTTCTGAACATACATTCTTGTTAGTAAAAACCCTATTTCTTCCAAAACAAGTACTTAAGAGATTAAGCTGACCTTTCATAAAAGTTGATTATTCATTTTTATCAACAATCATTCCATAGATTAAAAGTGATACTTGATAACATCCTTGTAATATCATAACGATACCTACAGCAAAGATAAACAATGTTCAATGGAAATAGCTTGTTTCTCTTTTCTTTTGTTAATAAATGTGTTTTTTGTTACTGAATTTGTTTTCTCAGAATTATTCTTGTGAGAAGAGAAGTTATTGGGGTGGGAGAAGAAAGTGTTTTGCCACTATTTGCAAGGCAGATGGAAACATAGGGAGTATCAATGCCAGCAAATCTCACATTTGGTATATCAACCACATTGAAAAGTAGCAGTTAGGTGGTTTACAATGATCTAATTTCTCCTATTTGCGTCATGAACATATCACCACCTCTTTTATATTGGAATTGTTCTTGTTTAAGCATCCTACACAAGTGAAAGTGTTGAAAGACAATAATGATAAATGCAGTCTCCTCTTCAATATTAGCTTTTCTTGGATTTAATGATTCCTTGTCTGGTGTGGAAATTTATCAAAATAACTTTGCATTAGATTTTTATTCTTCTTCATTTTAAGTGAAGTTTAATATGTATCTGTAGTATATTATTGTCTCAATATAATTAATTTCATGGACATTTGCTACCCATAAGGATTCCACAGTTTATGTGACTTTAGACAGACTACTTAAAATTGTTGTGACTCATAGCACAATTCAGTTGGAGGTTGCTCAACCTTTCATGTGAGATAATAATTAGAGGCTTTTCTAAAGACAACGTAAACACACAAATAGACAAATTGACTTTCTAACTTTCCGAAGGTAGAAAACCTCCTTCATTTTCCCACAGAAAATGAATTATGAGACTAATACTTTATGAGTTGTTATGTTCAATTCTGGCTTGTGTGGAAGGCTCTGTCTCATAATTTTTATGTTTAACACATCAGAGATAAATCTCTTTTCACAACCTCTTGTTACTTGAAAAATTTATTCTTTTATTTTTATTTTGTTTTCCCCACAGTAAAATAGCAACCTCATATTGCCCTCAAAATACATGCAGTGTACTTTTTACTTGCCATATTTGCTTGTATTAATGAACAAGCTAAAATTACTTGCATTGTAAACTAGATGTAAACATGGACCAGTATCTTCATCTTAGTGAATGATGATAACAACTAGTCTACTAGTTTAGTGATCTCACAGCATAAACTTGCACATTTACCCACCGGTGTGGGTATTGAAAGTCAGCTGTGTCCCAACTGAGTCTTTACTTTGGAGGCTCATGTGTGAAGCCATTGGATTTTACATTTTGAAAAGTGGGTTCTTGTTTTGGTTGAAGGTCAAGTGTGGACTGTTTGAGTGTTTTTATTTTGCTCATAATTGTGTATGAGCTTATTGGATTTGCTGGATTTGGCTAACTATGAGCTATTGGTTGGAAGCCTCTTGTTTAAAGCCAATCAGGGCCTGGGGCACAGGCCTGGGTATTGAAAAGTTGGTTTATTTTAATTGTGTTTAGAATGAACATTCTTCTAAGAGACACTGACTGCTCAGTCAATTCGCTCTAGTTGCTGTGATACTGAACATTGCCACTAGTGTGTTCAATGCCATAATGGTTACCCATTGTGGACAGTGATTCTTAGAGCTCCCAAATTAAGGTAAGCTTGGAAGCAAGAGTGCTTCCTAAACAATATGTCTTCAGAACCTTTATGAATTTAGAGATCTTTTTTCATAGGTCGCTATGAGTTGTGTTTGACTCGACAGCACTTAATAACAGCAATAACAATTTATTTTTGTATATCAGACAGTACTGTTGTTGTTGATATTATGTGCCATCAAGTCGCCTGCAACTCATAGCAATCCTATGTACAACAGCACTAAATTTTGCTCTATCCCTTGCCAATCTTATTGTCTCCAACATACCTATCCCTATTATCCCAATGGCTGAATTAATTCATCTCGTTGAGGGTCTTCCTCTCCTGTGCTGTCCCTCTCAAACATGACATCTCTCCCCAAGGACTGATCTCGCTTTGTAACATGTCCAAAGTATTTCAGATGAAGCTTCAGAATCCTTGCCTCCAAGGAGCAGCCTGGCTTCACCCTCTCCAGGACAAACTCATTTGTTCTCCTAGCAGTCCATATTCAATACTCTTCTACAGCACCACAGCTCAAAGACATTAACTCTTCTTCTTCTCCCCTAGTCACTGTCAAGCTCTCTGATGTATAGCAAGTGATTGCAAAGGCCATGGCCTGTATCAGGGGCACCTTAGTCTCAAGACTGACGTCTTTGTTCTTCAATAGTTTAGAGAGGAGAGTAGACTTTCCCAATGCAATTCGTCCTTCAAACAGTTCTACTTTTTAACCAAAGATTTGTAAAATGGGCTATGTATTATAAGTTTGAAATATGGAAGATAAACAAACTTGAATACCATGCAATATATTTTAATTTAAGAAGAGCTGCAATATCTTTTTGAGTTATATTCTATGCAATGATAAGACTACTCAGCTACTTGGATTTAATGGTGAATGGGATAAAAACACACTATATAAATAGAACACACAAGAATCAAATAAATATATAAAATAATTACTTAATATGATGCTCATGTCACACAACACACAAAAGATACACTATTGTCCAGATACAGAGAGTATAATTTGACCTCTTTCCTACATTAATTATTTATCTAAGATTATCTTGCTTATATAGCAAATGGATTTTAGAAGTTTTGGATTTCTCATGTGTATGAGGTACTGTACTACAAATACATAGTGATCTACGAGCAACAACAAATATGAACCTTGCTCTATACTGCAGCATTGTCCCAACTTCCATCACCATCAAGCCCATGTTGTAGGCATTATGTCAGTCTATATTTATGAGAATCTTTCTCTGTTTCTTTGACTGACTCTCTACCTTTTCTAACATAGTGTCTTTTTCCAAGGACTAGTCCCTCCTAACCATATGCTCAATAAATATAAAACAGTTTTACCATCCTTACCTCCAAGGATCACCCTGGTTGCTCTTTCTCCAAGAGAGCTTTGTTTAATCTTTTGACTGTTCATGGGTTATTCAATAAACGAACAATAATCAAAGGAAACTTTGGATAACACTACAATACAGCATTTTCCAACATTCTTCTTATGCATTAGAATTTACGTTAGTCCTGAAACTTGTGTGTGTGTACTCTACCATAATAATCTGAGAACTGTTGTTGTTGTTATGTGCCATCGAGACATTTGTGACTCATAGCAACCCTATGTACAACAGCCTTAAATCCCGCTCTATCCTGTGCCAATCGTACTGCCTCTGACACACCCATCCCGATTACCCCAGTCACTGAATCAATCCACCTCATAGGGGGTCTTCCCCTCTTGCGCTGTCCCTCCACCCTCCCAAGAATGATGTCACTCTCTAAGGACCTGTCCCTCCTTGCAACATGTCCAGAGTATGTCAGACAAAGCCCCAGAATCCTTTCCTCCAAGGAGTACCCTGGTTTAACCCTCTCCAGGATGAATCTGTTTGTTTTCTTGGCAGTCCATGGTACGTTCAATACTCTTCTCCAGCACCACAGCTCAAAGGCATAAATTCTCGTTCTATCCTCCCTAGTCATTGTTCAACACTCTGATGCATAACAAGTGATTGCCAAGACCATGGCCTGTATCAGTCAGACCTTAGTCTCCAGAGAGACACTGTTGCTCTTGTGTACTTTAGAGAGGTCCTTAACAGTAGACTTTCCTATCTGAGAACTATACAATGAATAATGATAATAAAAGAAGAATCAATGTCTTTGAGTTGTGATATTGGAGAAGAGTAGTGAAAACATCATGGATTTCGAAAAGTACAAATTGATGTGTCTTGGAGAATGTTTAGCTAGAGTGCTCCTTGGAGGCAAAGATAATAAATTTTCATCTCACATACTGTGAACATGTTGTTAGAAGGGGCTATTACTTAGAGATGGACATCATGCTTGGAAAGGTGAAGGGTACACTGAAGAGAGGAAGATATTTGACTGGATGCATAGACACAGTGACTGCAGCAATGCGATCAAATATGTTAGGGATTGTGAGATTGGTACAGGCTTGGGCAGGGTTCAGATATACTCTTCATAGCATCACTGTGAGTCATATTCCCTTTAATGATACCTAACACTACTGACAACTATATGTTTAAAAAAAAATAAAACCAAGAAAACCAGGAGAGGGAAAAAATGTATTTCCCAGTCTTTATACTCAGGATTATGGATCTGTGAAACTAAAATAATGTTACCTAGGGCCTTGAAATTGTAATTTTCTACATGTAAGTATCCTTTCATGTTGTGTCAAATGTTGGTGCATTTGAGTAAGCTTGTAGGTTTGGCCTTTGATGTAAGGAAACTGCAAGCATTGTATAGTCTGACAAGAGTAAGGCAAACCTTCTCCTTTACTTTTTCTTCAAAGATATTCTTTAGAGCTTCCTTTTATGGCAGAAGGTTTGTTCAATATTTTACAATTAATGATTTGGCAGTGCTACTTTGGATGTAGAGGGAGTGTTGTTAGCCAAGAATTAAGCTGAAACACAGACTTCAGAGACTCACAGATTTTCAGAAAATGGATCCTTTATTTAGGTTCCTATACCTTTCCATTCTCCAAACAATTTTTTTTCAACTTCTTGGGTTAGTGCTAGAGCCAATTTTATACAAAGAGAAAGTAAATGGAAGCCTTTTGACATTAAATCTGAGGAGTTCTCTCATCAGGGGAAAAGTCTAAACTATTTCTGAGAAATACTAGAAATTTGAGACCAGTTTCCTTGTTTAAGCAGATTCAAGCCAAAAGACTGCAAGAAGACTGTGCAGATGATAAAGTAATTCTTGGAAAGACCATAACTTCATGTTAAAAAGAAAATGTGAGTTTGCTATATTTATGTTAGTTATAAAGTGTTCATCAGTCTGTATAACAGAGGTCATCAGGATTGTTGGTCATCGGGAGAAGGTGAGTTAATCTATCATTTTTTATAAAACCTAGACTTTATCTTGAGCAATTCTATGTATCCTTAGACTCAGCATGAATTTAGGGATATCAAACATAATTTTTAATTTCTGTGTATAACCTCCAATAAATATAGCCCCTTCTTTATCCCTCTTAAATAACAAGAGTTCAGTTTATTACATCTCTCTTGTCTTGATTGCAAAGTTTCAGAGATGTTGGAGGAAAGAGTTCACTATGTATGTCCTTTAATTACTGAATTGTATCAAAATGAATTTGATGAACAGCATTCTCTCCTCTGTAACTCAACAGAAAATGTAGAATCTAGCCTACACTGTCTGCCTTGAACATTGTTGCTGTTTTTGTCTACTATAGAGTTGTTACCAACCCACAGCTAACTCTCTGTTGGGTTTTCAGAGACAGATAATCACATGGGAGGAGATTTCCCCGTCCTTCGCCTTGAACATTGTATGCCTTCTTAAATAGTTCATTTTATGGAGTCAAAATGACAGTAATAATAACTCTAAAGCACAAATGAGAACTTTAAGGGAAAGATCATGTAATTTAACATAGTGGTGAAACAATATGGACTAGAATAACGAGAATGGTAGCATAATGTTAAGTCTGTAGTCATTGTTAATGAACTGTAGGGGTGAAAGTTTTCGACTGAGTGTACACTTTATTGAGGACATTTTAATTAAAAATGTACAGATACTGGTACACCAATGTTCATAACCTCATTATCCACCATCACAAGAACATGGAAACAACTCAGATGTCCAACCATAAATGAATGGATTGGGAAATTATGGTATATTCACACAGAGGAATGCTATGCAGCACGCAGGAGCAAGATTTTGTAAATTGTTATCTAACTTGGAAGGGATTAGAAGCATTATGCTGAGTGAACTAACTCAGTCCTACAAATACAGATATTGTATAACCCCTTTAATGTAGAATGAGTTAAAGCATCCAAGAGGGGGAGAGTGGAAGCAGAGGATGAGGATGTGCAGGGGGCAGGGGGGATTAATCATGGAGTTGTACAATTTAATTGGTGGGGGGTGAGGAAAATTGGAAGAATTTTTTTCTGGAAAACAATGTATTTGAATTTTGCAAATAAACAGAATAATAATAATAATAAGAAGAAGAATCACCTAAAAATGTAGTTGAGAGTATGGCAACATTTTACTTCATTCAGAAACACACTAAAATAGGTAAATAGCTGATGGTTTCCTCTAATTCTTATTACCAGGAAACCAAAGGGGAGAAAAAAAAAAAAGACCAACCTGTGGATCCTAGCCAGGAAATGTTTTAAGTGTTAGTCCTGTGAAATTAGCTTATTCAAAGAGAATATTGCCACTCTGACAGGGAGTGTCTACTTTTGACTCCCTTTCCTATTCTCTCTCATTCCCTCAGACTTTCCACTATTTTAATGTCTAAAGGATTTGTATTGCAGGTCCCTGTGGGTACAGCTCCAATGTAGCAATGAAAGTCTTTTCTCTTTTTTTCATTTCATTGGAAGATAGAGGGACATTTCACTGAACTGAGAGGATTACTATTTCTGTCCTCCTAATAGCTCCCTTGGTAAAACTTGACCATGTTCCCTGAGGGGATGGAGTGAAGCCATCAACCAAATGCTGGTGCATCAAATAGTATTCCAGGTTAGACCCAGGGGATGCAGGACTGTAGTCTTAAAGCTACTACTGATTGTTTGGTAACACTAGGATTCTCTCCTAATACAACTCTACTGCCAAATAGAGGATACCCCTTCATTCAGGAAAATTCTAGGCCAACCATTGTCTCACTGACAGTTGGAATGACACTGTGCATATTTATGTCCTTGCCTTTGCTACAAAGAATTATAACCCTGGATTATTTTTTATCTATTATTTCATGTTGAATTTCTTCTGAACAGAAACTGAGCTTTGATTTTTTTAAAAAATATTTTGCATACATACAAGTAGAGCAAATATGTATTAGTTTTAAAAATTAAAATTGTGAATAAACTTTATCCCCAGTGCATTTGTATATACAATTCATGCAAAATATCTACCAAAAAATTCTTCAGTCCTCTAAATCGAAACTTTGATATTTTATTTTTTCCCAGTTCTTAAAATATTGTTTATAAATGAAACCTACTCATCATTAAATTAGACTCTAAATCTTCATAGCTTTCATTTTATCCTTTTACAGAATTAACAACCAAACCCCAACATGTGACAAGTGTAACAAAAAGAATAACAGCTAGGGAGCTGTGATGCTATAGCGGTAAGGAATTGCACAGCTAACAAAAAGGTATGTGGTTCAAATCCGTCAGGTACTCTACAGGAGAAAGATGAGGAATCTCTGTGTGATTTAATGTCCCTGAAAATTCATTGGAGGGGCAGCTATGGGTCAGTTCAAATTCAATAGTAAGCAGCCACAACATTTATTCAACATTTCCTATGTTTTCGTCAGTGTTAATATGTTCTAGTCAGAATACTTGATAGTACTTATTTCTCTATGTATCAGGTTTCTATATTTCCATTTTATGTAAGAAAAGTCAAGAGAGTCTCACTACTCACAATCTTGCGTTTCCAAACTTTTACCTTCTCCTTTCCACAACATTTTAAACAATGACTTTTCCTCTTTTATATAATTCCTATAGCGAATATTTGTCTAATTGAGTCACGTTTCTAGAAATTTTGTATCGCTACATTCTTCTTTCTGTTTGTTTTAAGAACTCAAGACTAGAAGTCCTCCTTTATATCTCTCACTCCAAGACTCTCTTCAAATTTTCTTTTAACAATGGAAGAAAACAACAACCCAAACAACAAAACACCCAAACAACAAAACCAAACACCCAAACCAAAACAAATTGCCAAAAAATAATGTACCTAATGTCAGCCTCACGTGTGTTTGAGTAAAGCTTGCTCTGTTAAGTTTTTCACTAGAATAAAACTGTGTTCTATAGTTTCCAGTTGCTGATTTTTTTTGTAAATAGTTCTTTAGTTCTTTCTTCAAAAGTGCTTCTGCGTAGTATTGAACAACCAATCTTCCACTTAGTAGCCAAACCCTTAAATGTTTGTGTCAGCCAGGCACTCTTTTTACAAAATTAGTTGTACCAGAAGTATAGAAAACTTTTATACTTAAGTTACTTTTCTCAGGTCTTCATTTTGTTCTCCTTTCCTCCCCATAGGATTTACCTCCCAACCTAACCAGTTACATTTTAGCCATTCTATAGATATAGTTTTCATATTCTCAGCTATAATCTTGCTTTTTCTTTCAAATTGTGGAAGTGGATTTAAAAAAAATAAAATAACACACCAAAAGCAGCAAGAACTCTTAAATATAAAGTTTCCCAAATCTTTATACTGCATAAAAAATCAAGCTACAGATCATGTTTATTTTACTGTTTCAGATTAATGAAGGACACGGATTCATGGCCTCAATTTGCATGGATGACCATTGATTGGGCAGAGACCTTCCCTATGATGATGGGATGTATACATCCTACTTAGTTTTTCTTCCCATGGGAGATAACTCCTGAGAATGCCTTGCAGTCTTAAAGGAATCCCTGCTATTCATCATAACGTTAATAATAATAATAGATTTAAGAAACAAACAAGTCCCCTGCCTCTCCTACAAAGAGTACAAAGCAGCCCTAATTATCTAGCTCTAGGAAATGGTGCCAGTGTGGATTTATGCTCCCTTCCAAACTAGAATACAGCATCACAATTGATTTTCTTTTTCCAGTTCTAATTTTCCAGATCTATTAAAATGACTCTAAACCAAACTGCTATGAAAGAAATAATATTGGCTTTCCCTCATTATTCCTTTCTTTTCTCCCTTGTCCTCTTTCTGCTAAATCAAATTAATCTGCTTTAAAAATAGAAAAGATAAGTGATTATATAATCTTCTAAGGGAAGCAGGAAGCCGTGGGACATACGGCACAGATGAAACGCTCGTACATCAGGCATATTTAGACAATGTGCATGTCATTCTAAGTTTTCGCGGCCCAGTGGTGTGGGGATACAGCAAACGGCAGTTGGAAGAGTTCTCTTTCTGAGACCTTGAGTGACAGAAAACTCTCCTGAGGAAATATGTATTTTCTTAAGTCCAGAGAAAAGCATATAATGTTACTATGAACTCAGGACACTGTGCATTACAGCCTGACTTAGCGAAGAGAGCTCACGACTTTATCTTTACAAAAGAGAGGAAGAGCCCTTCTTTAACAGCTTAGCTGGCATCATCATTGCGGCTTTCCCGACACTGTCTGAGTTGCGCTTTTAATTTGTATTCGTTTTTGTTTAATTGAAGAAAAAAAAATTCAAGGAGAAAATAATATTGTTTCTGATACATACATGCAGATGCTTCACTACAAAAGGGTCTTCTTAGCCCATAATTCCTAATCTCTAAAATACATATTCAATCCCACCCATCACTGAAAAGACCAGATTTTGTCCAAAAGAAGTCATCTGAGGGTAAGGATGATATTCTGTGTGAGCAGAATTATTTTAAGAAGTCACCAGCATTTGCATTTCAAAACTATTAGGAGACAAAATGAAGGAAATTTTTTAAAAAGCATACTCATATATACATGGTTTAAAATCTAATTTGGGGTCACAGCTGTAATTGCAAAAGCTTTGGATTGTGTATCATGCTGGAATAATGTCGTGTTAGTGAATGTAAAGCATTCAGCATTACTTTATGCCTCATTGCACCCTAAGTGCGATGCTATTTCAATACAACACCTACCACTTTTAGGTTTTTATGCTTAAGTATGTCTTGCTGGATGAAATCAAGCTACAAATTGGATGAAATTGGGTCCTCCCAGTTGACTCTGCTGCAAGAAGTTCCAAAACCCAATTGTTTTCCAAGTCCAATTCTATTAATTCAGAATTTAAATTATCATGATTTCTTTCACTGAAAAATAAACACAAAACCTCAACTTCCTGTAAAGACAAAAAGCAGTTTTTCGGTAATAAAAAAAAAGCTATTTTTTTTTACATAGCCATTAAAACTGGTCAGAAAATAAAGCAATATTAGATAAAGCACAGGAATTAGACACAGTATGTGTCTTGATTATCGAATGTTGCTGAAACAGAAATTTATTTGCTCACTATATAGAATCCGAAAGTCTCAATTCAAGGCAATAGCGCTGATGGCCCAGTGGTAAAATAAATGCTAACAGCAAATGAGCAACCTTCTCACTTGTGATTTACTGCCTTTGGAAACATACTGGAGGGTCAGCTATGAGTTGTTCTGACTCAACAGCTTTAGGGGAAGACTGTATCTCTCTCTTTATGGGCTTTGGTGAAAGGTCCTAATCTCTTTTTAAACATGTATGTTCAGCATTCTTTGGAGCTATCTGTGTGTCTTGGCATCAATTTTCCTCAGGATGTAGGAGATTCTCAGAATAGGCTCCAAGATACAAGTAACATGTACTATTCTCAGCTCTTCAATCTTGGTGATAGTTCTTTTATAAGGCTGTGACTAAATGTAAAATTTATTCTAAACTTGTCTCATTAATATATGTTGTATTGCATGTTGTGTACTATAGAACAAAACTGACCCATAGCTGACCCTCCATCAGATTTTCAAAGACACTTAATCTTACTGGAGGAGATTGTCCATCCTTTTCCAGGGACCTGGATGCCTTCAGGATTGCAGTACAGCTTCTTGTCACTAGGCCACCAGAGCATCCATTACTTGTCGTTGTTGAGTTTTTCAGAGGCAGTTAATTTTGGGAAGAGATTGTTTGTCATTCTCCCATGAATTAGCTGGCAGATTCAAACTATATCTGTTTGGGACTGTAATGTGGGTTCTTAGCACTAGGTCATTGTAGCAAGTGTCATAATTTACAACACATACAACAAAATGAAATGTATATCATACCATATCATATCATGGTATAGAGGAAAATCAATACTGATAATCATGGCCTGGAAAAGCTGATAAATGTTTAAAGATGACAATATTTAATCCATGAGAGTGTGTCCCATGATAAGGAATATGTATGTATGTATGTATTTTTAAATATTTTAATGTGTCTGTTCAAAATCATTCACATAAAAACTGCCACTTGGTTCTGCTCCTTGGCATCCTTATATGGTAGCTCAAGTGCTTTCACTGCCAAATAAGTTGAAGATTGTCCGCTGCCTTAGTGGAAAGAGGTTGTGCTGCCAATCCAAAGGCAGGTAATAGGAATCTCTGAGCTATTGCATTGCAAAAAGACGGAAAATCTCCTCTTAGGTGATGTACAACCTCTGAAAACACACTGAAGGGCAAGCTATGAGTTGACTCTGATTCAATGGAACATAATAACAACAGCAAATGGGATATATTGACAATAATGCCCCTCCATTTGGCTGATAAAAAGTAATTGAAGTGATAAGTATACTCAGAGCTATAGATCTTGATGCTCAGAATTAACCAGAACTGAATCTAAATGGGAAATGGAATTATTACTGCTGATTTTGAAGATAATTATCTTGATTGTCTCAAACTTTTTTCATTTCCAAAACAAAAGACTCATAAAATCATTGGCTAACTGCATTTGGGAAGGAGATCACCTTTAATAAAAAATATTGCTGCTGTTACTATGTGCTGTCAAGTTGCTTGCAACTCATAGAGACCCCGTGTACAACAGGTCTGAACCCTGCTCTCTCCTGAGCCAACCTCTTTATCTCTGGGACATCTACACTCATTTTTTCAGTCACTGAATCAATCTATCTCATCCACGGTCTTCCTCTTCTAATCTGTATCTCTACCCTTCTAATAATGATGCTAAAAGTAGGCAGATACATTTGTATTATACAAATTGAAGACTGTATTTTTCCAAAGGGATAAATATCATATTAATGAAAAATATCCTATGTGAATAACTATTCTTGCATAGAAAGTTATGCTTACTACAACTTCTAAAAAATAATTATATTTGACAGCAGCTACACACAGAGACAAATAGGATTAAAAATGGCTTAAAAGTAAATACATTTGAATTGTTATTGTTGTCATATGGTATTGAGTAAGAAGGAATCTAATCACAGCTGACCTTTCAACAGGTTTCAGAGGTTTTAAACTATGTGAGAGGAGGTTACTCATCTTTCTCCTATGGAGAAGCTAGTGGATTCAATTCACTTGCACTTGGGTTAGCTTCATGACTCCTGATCACTAGACCACCAAGAGTACTTTATTTACATTGGGATAATATTAAATGAAAACCATAGTATATTGAGAGTGTAATGACTGACACTATTCTGATAACAAAAGAATAGCACCATAAAACTACGATTCATAGAGACTTTATGAACAGTAGATCTGAACTTTGCCCTACCCAGAACTATCCTTACCATATGTGATCCTATGCAAAAACTTATGCATTAGGGGGAAAAAACCTGCACAAAAAACCAGACAATTATTGGAAGAGAACAAAAAAATACTGCACAATTTAAAATTAAGAAAGATGGGTGCCAGGGTAATAATTTTTCCATACTCATTCCATTTTTTTACCCACAAATACATTGTTTTCCAGAACAGTTTCATTCCATTTTTATGATAAACAAATAATTTGAGAAGAAGAACTATATGAAAGAGAAGAATGTGGCATCAAGATTGGGAAAAAATTACCACAAACCCTCACCCATAACTTTTTGCATAGCACAATTCATGGTTCTGAGATTTCCATTCTTCTCAATGTTAGTAATGAATTTTTATGATGTGCAAAGTGGAACGTATTTCCATATTCAATAAAACACAAGTAAACATTTTTTTATGGTGTCCTCTTTTTTCAGCCAAGATCCACCAGCAATGAGATCCTTTGTGCCATAGCCACTTCGTAATCCAGCTTGAATTTTTGACATTTCCCTGTCAACGCACTATTACAGATTTTTCTTTAAGAATCTTCAATAAGATTTTGTTTACATGTCATATTAATTATATTGTTTGGTAATTGTCATTATCTGTTGTACTATATTTTTTTAAGAATTGGAACAAATATGTGGATATCTTCCAATCAGTTGTTTAGGTAGGTGTCTTCCGCATTTGTTAGCAGAGTCTACTGAGGCTGCTTGACTATTTACTGACCCCCTAGTCTAAGGTCATCAGTATATTGTTTTGCTGAGTAATCTTACATAAAGCCTGAGCTCAGAACTCTATATATGACACAAATCCTCTTTTTATTATAATTATTAACTTTTGCTCATCATACTTAAAACTGAGTTTCTAACTCTTTCATTAAGTGAGTAAACTTAGTAGCACTGTTATGTGAGTAAAAATAGGTTCTTGAAAGTGAAAATGAATATAATTTAGTGATTTTAAATTACCAGTAAGCATTTTTCAAAACTTTAGTTAATGTTCTTTTGTTTTACATTTGACTAGTAAATAAAGTATTGTTGGTTGGAAGCCATTGAACAATGATATGAAAGAAAGGTCTGACTATCTGATTTCTTCTTAAAGATTACATTAAAAAACCCTAAAGAGTCCAGTTCTACACTGTGATCACCATGACCTGAACAGACAAAGTAAAAACTGACTGTTGAACATTCCAAAGTGTATAGCTTTAAGACACAAAATTCACTGTTGTCTATTTTTTAAGAATGTCACCATTCTAGCAGCTTGAGCAATGATGTCAGTCTAGAGAATAAGATGCTCCTGATACAGGCCATGGACTTCACAATCACTTGCTGTGCATCAGAGAGCTGGACAATGACTAGGGATGATAGAAGAATTGATGCCTTGAGTTGTGGGATTAGAAAAGATTATACTATGGACTGCTAGGAGAATGAGCGGGTTCACCCTGGAGAGGGTTATACCAGGCTGCTCTTTGGAGGCAAGGATGCTGAAGCTTCATCTGACATACTCTGGACATATTGTCAGGAGGGACTACTAGTCCTTTGAGAAGGACATAATGTTTGGAAGGGTAGAGGGACAGAGCAGGAGAGGAAGATTCTCAATGAGATGGATTGATTCAGTAACTGGGGTAATGGGGGTAGGGGTGTCACAGACAGTGAGGTCGCCATAGGATAGAGTAGGGATTAGGGCTTTTGAATATAGGGTCACTATGAGTTGCAGGCGATTTGAAGGCACATAAAAACAACACCACCACTATTCCAGAGGTATAAAAGCTTCTAAGACTTTCTCATCTACATTAATGCACAGTTTGTATCTGACCAAGGGTTTAGGGTATGAGGAGGAAAGGAAAATAGGAATGAGATTTAACAAGAAAAATGGATTAAGCAAAGAAAATTAAGGAAACCTGATCTTTCAGGCACGGTGTGGTAATGATACTAGAAGACTTAAAATGCTAATGATACCAGAGATTATATAAATAGCTTCTGAGGAAACTTTACTACCAGCCTGATGGTCAATTTTATTACAGAAGTCTGAATCATAAGATTGATATGGGGAGTTTCCACATCTGAATATTTCACACTGCGGGATTGTTTGTCCCACTCTGTTGGAGGAAAACAGATGCCTGTGGTATATAATCATAGCTTGTGGAGAGCTTCTAATCATAGGTATGAAATGAGACTGATATATGAGTAAATACCTGGAAACATCAATGTTTCCTTAATAAGTTCAGTGGGGACTGAGGAATAAATAAGGAACACTAAAATTACAAATAGAAATGAGAAAATATCCCCATAATTCTTTTAAGTCAATAAGAGTCATTGTTTGATTAAAATATGAGAAAGGAGAAAAATTTAATGCTTAGTATTTACAAACTTTTGCATTAATCTCTTGTAACTCCTTAAGTCACAAAATTTAAAGAGTTCTAGGAGTATTAAAGGTGGTTGCTTTACACATTCTTCTAAGAAAGGAATACCTTCTACATTTCTGATGCATTTAGAAGAGGCCATTGTACCAGGAATATAATTTACGATGTCTGATGTATTCTAGCTGAAAGCAGAGAATACCAGGAGAATATCTATATTGTGTTTTTCTTACTATGCAAAATAATAGATTGTATGGATCATAACAAACTATGGCTAAATTGAAAATAATTTGAATCCCAAAATCAATTATGCTCATAGGAATCCTATACCTAGACCAAGCTGTTGTCTAGTCAGAACAAGGGGACACTACTGCATGGTTTATAATTAGGAAAATTGTGCTTCAGAGTTGTATATTTTTACATACATATTCAATCTGTATCTTGAGCAAGTTGGACTCCTTGAAAGAAGAATATGGCATCAAGATTTGAGGAAGTTTCATTAACAACCTACATTATACAGGTGACACAATCTTGCTTGCTGAAAATAAGGACTTGAAGTGCTTTCCACACAAATCAAAGTCTACAGCCTTCAATAGGGATTCCATCTCAACATCAAGAAGACAAAAATTCTCACCACTGTACTGAAAAGCAACAGCAAGATAGATAGACATGCTATTAAGGGTTTATTTTTCAAAATGGCTTCCTTAGTCATTGACTGACTTTGCCAGGTGGATGAGCAGGAATACGCAAAGAGG
The DNA here is from genome assembly GCF_000299155.1 of Elephantulus edwardii. Lineage (NCBI taxonomy): Eukaryota > Metazoa > Chordata > Mammalia > Macroscelidea > Macroscelididae > Elephantulus > Elephantulus edwardii. Next base: position 4,403,730 of record NW_006399793.1, read on the forward strand.
GTGTATTAGCTTATGCATAAGAAGATTGGTTCGTTTCCTAATTAAATGGAGCAGATCCCGCAAAAGAACTTGAGAACCTCACAACCAGCAAAGAAGAAGCAAAAGAATGCAATATATCCTTTGGGCCCAGAGATGCTGGACCAGACAGACCAGAATGTATGAGAACATTAGCGAAAGCAACCACAGCAGAGAAACACACGCCAATTGTGAGATAGAGAAGACCATGGGACTGCTACCCTATGGTACCAGCACTAGAAGCCTTTGTCCAGGTTTGTCAGTCAACTAAGGTAGAGAGGAGAGCCATAACAGGTTAGAACTGACAGTGTCACAACACTGACCCAAAGTTGCAAGGCTCAGGGCTGAGGTGCCTGTAACCACATTTCAGAAGCTGCTCTGATTTTGTCTTGATGTCTCAACCTGAATTAACAGTTTTGTTTTGTTTTCTGTTGTTTTTTTTTTTACTTCCCTAATATGGTCCTGTGTAGTTTATAAGCTATTGTGTTGAAATTTGGACCCAGTATACTAGTAATGGTGATGTTAATATGAATAAAAAGAGATATGGGAGTGTTGGGGACGTGTCTGACTTCCTGAGAATTGATTTTGTATTATTGATGTTTTTGACAGGGCCAGTTCCGCATTAAGGAGTTGGTGAAGGTCAGATAAGGTCATCCTTATATGGTCCTTGCTCTTTTTACAACGATACAAGATTGAAATTGTCAATAAGTTCAACCTCATTGGATTCACAATCAACAACCTTGATCCTAGCAGTCAGGAGATCAGGAGACATATTGCAATGAGATATGTCAATATGACATTATTGACAGAAATAAGGTCAGAAATATATTGAATTCTGCACATTCAGTGAATTATTGATCACAAATATCTTTTTAAAAAAACACAGATGGAAACTTTATATGTGGGCCTCACCAGATGGGTTGCATAGCAATCAGATTGATTATATGTGTGGAAGAAATCAGTGGTGACACTTAATATCAGCAGTCAAAATCAGGCCAGGTGCTACTTGTGAAACAGGATATCAATTGCTTACGTGAAAGATAAAGTTGAGGCTGATGAGAATGACAACAAATCCATGAGAATCAGATCATACTCTTGAGTCCATGGCACCTAAATTAAAAAATAATCTTAATATGTTTGAAGCATTGGTCAAGAGGAATTTGGGATGATATCAAGGATATCATCAATTAAAAAAGGAACTGGTCATTACAAAGAAAGAAACTACAAAACGTGTGTCAGAAGAGACCTTGAAGATTTCACTGCAGCATCGAGAAGCCAAAACAAAGGAAAGAGATAAAAAAGAGCTTAACAGAATATTTCAAAGGGCAACTTGAGAAGACAAAGTATTAAAAGTATTGTACAGAGAGTTGGAGAATTAAAAAGGAAAGAACTTTTCTGTCATTTCTCTAGGTGAAAAAACTGAAAAGCAGATTCAAACCTCAAATTGCATACTTAAAGATGCTATGGATACAATTATAAATGATCCAGGAAGCGTCAAAAGAAGATAGAGAAATTTTAGTCTTTGCTTTTAGTCCTAGCTTCCTGATCAGCGTTGAGTTGATTTTGGTATATGGTGTGGGTTATGAATCTCACTTCAATTTTCTACAGATGTCATTGTTGTTGTTATGTGCTATTGAGTTGCTTGCAACTCAGCGACCCTATGTACAACAGCCCTAAACTCTACTCTGTCCTGTGCCAATCACACTGTCCCCTACAGGCCCACCCCAATTACCCCAGTCATTGAATCAATTCATTTTATAGAGGGCATTTGCCTCCTGTGCTGTCCCTCCACCATCCCAAGCATGATTTCCCTCTCCAAGAATTGGACCCTCCTTGCAACATGTCCAAAGCATGTCAGAGAAGCCCCAGAATCCTTGCCTCCAAGGAGCAGGCCGGTTTAACCCTCTCCAGGATGAATCTGTTTTTCTTAGCAGTCCATTGTACATTCAATACTTTTCTCGAGAACCACAGCTCAAAGGCATCAATTCTCCTTCTATCCTCCATAGTCATTGTCCAGCTCTCTAATGTATAACAAGTGATTGCAAAGACCATGGCCTCAGATGCACCTTAGTCTCCAGAGTGACACCATTTCTCTTCAGTACTCTGGAGAAGTCCCTAACAGCAGACTTTCCCATCACAGTATGTCTTTTAATTTCCTGGCTGCTGGTGCCAAGAGTGTTGACTGTGGAGCCAAGCAAACTAAACTGTTAAAAAATCTCAATCTCTTTACCATCCATCCTGATGCTGCTATTTGGTCCAGTGGTGAGAATCGTTGTCTTCTTAATACTGAGCTTCAATCCATATTGAAGGCTACAGTCCTTGACCCTCTGCAGCAAGCGTTTCATGGCCTCCTCAGTTTCAGAAAGCAGGGTTGTGTCATCTGCATAATGCAGATTCTTGATGGATCTTCCACAAATCCTGACGCCACTCTTCTCCTCATAGAGCTCAGCCTCCCAGATAATTTGTTGCAGATTTTCTCAGTACAATTCACATTTTGATTTCCTGACTGCTGGTGCCAAGAGTGTTGATTGTGGAGCCAAGCAAGCTGAAAATTGTTAAGAACCTTAATATCTTCTCCATCTATCATGGTGCTGTCATTTGGCCCAACTGTGAGTATCTTTGTCTTCTTAATGTTGAGCTTTAATCCATACTGAAGACTACAATCCTTGCCTTTCTACAGCAAGTGCTTCAGGTCATTCTTAGTTTCAGCAAGCAAGATTGTGTCATCTGCTTATTGTAGGTTGTTTTTACTATAGAGAAATACAATTGATTTTCTTATGTTGATCTTGTATCCTGCTATTTAGTTGAACTGGTCAGCTATGTTCAACAGTTTTCTTGCTGAATCTTTAGAGCTTTTGTAGTATACTTTTGTACCATCTGCACATAAAGATAGTTTTGTCTCCTCTCTGCCATTTCAAAATCCCAGGGACAGCCTGGTGGCAGAAAGAGAGGAGAACAGCAGAGGTAGCCAGGTAGCACTAATATTCTCTCATAGAGGGAAATGGCAGTGGTAGCTGGGTCATCAATGAGAAGCACGGTAGCAGTAGCTTGGAGAGACCAGCATACAGAAGTGACTAGATGCCTAAGTTACCTAATCGAGTGTTGGCTGGAGGGCTAACTGAGCATCTAAATTATGGTACATTATGAAGAAGGATTGGCCATTCATTCCATTCCTGAAATGACACCTCTTCAAAAATTAGACAAGCACATAGAACGCCTGAGGCCAAGCCCTCAAGTTGGCAAGCACAAAGGAGAAGAAACAGTTACAAGCAAACACAAGAGATTGGAATGTGAAATGTGAAAAGCATAAATGTAGGAAAATTGGACATTGTGAAGTGATGAATGGAACTCGTAAATACTGACATTGGTAAGATGAGATGGATTGACATGGGACATTTTGAATTACACAGTCAAATGATCTATTATACCAGAAATGAAAAGGTGAAGAGAATGGGGTCATATTCATAGTTAAAAAGACCATTTCTAGATCCATATTGAAAAACAATGTTGTAAGTGCCACGTTAATATCCTTATGCATATAAGCAACACCTGTTAGAATCACCATCATTCAAATATATGCACCAACAACTAGAGCTAAAGAAAAGGAAATAAATTCTACCAACTTTTGCAGTCAGAAATCAATCAAACATTCAATGGATCCTGGAATGCAAAAGTTGGGAACAGAGAAAAATGATAGTAGACAGAAAATGTGGACTAGGTGATAGAAACAAGGCTGAAGATAAAATGATAGAATTTTGTACAGTGATTTATTAATTTCAAATACATTTTAAAAGAAACATAAATGGCAACTATACACATGGTCCTCACCTGATGGCCTGTGCAAAAATCAGATTGATTCCATCTGTAGAAAGAATTGTGGAAGATGCTCAATATAAACTATAAAAACTAGGGCAGGTGCTAATTGTTAAACAGACCATGAACTAATATGCCAATTCAAACTGAAACTAAAGAAAAGGAAATTAAAACCACAGGAACCAAAATTTGACTTTGCATCTATTCCACCTGAATTAAAACAAACATCTTGGGAACCAATCTGAATAATTGGACACTTATAAGTGAAGACCAGATGAGCTGTGGGAGAATATCAAGAATATTATTGATGAAGAATGCAAAAGATCAACACAAAACCAAAGATGAAGGAAAGGCTAAGATGGATGTTGGAACACAGTCTGAATATTGCACTAGAACGCCAAGAAGCTAAAGCCAAAGAATGAAACAAAGAAGTTGAGGAGCTGAACAGAAGATTTCAAAGGGTAGCTCAGGAAAACAAATCAAAGTAGTATAATGAAATGTGCAAAGAGCTGGAGTGAGAATATCAAAAGTGATGAACTCACTCAGCATTTCTGACACTGAAAGAATTGAAAAATAAATTTAAGTCTGGAGTCTCAATACTTAAGGATGGTCTAGGCAGAATATTAAATGACCCAGGAAGCATCAAGAGAAGATGGAAGGAGTACACAGAGTCCATTGTACTGGCAAGAATTGACTGATACAGAAGGATTTCATGAAACAATATATGATCAAGAGACACTGGTGATGAAGGAAGAAGTTCAAGCACTCAAAAAGGACTGGCAAAAAACAAGACCACAGGAATTGATGGAATACCCAATTGACATATTTCAACAAACAGATTCAGCCCTGGATATGCTCACCAGGCTCTGTCAAGAAATCTGGAGGTCAATCATCTGGCTACCTTACTGCCAGAGATACATATTTACTCCCATTCCTAGAAAAGATGATCCAACAGTTTGAAAATTAAATCCTGATGAAGATCATTCAAAAACAATTGGAAAATATATTGACAGAGAACTACCAGAAATACAAGCTTGATTTAAACGAGGCCATGGCACCAAAATATCACAAATGTCAGATGGATTTTGTCTAAAATCAGAGAATACCATAGGAATATTTGTGTTTCATTGATTATACTTGACTGTATGAAACACAGCATATTTTTACTAACCTTTAGAAGAATGTGACTCTCAGAACACCTGATTGTGTTCATGTGAAACTTATATTTGGACCAGGAGGCCATCATCAGAACAGAGCAAAGAAGCACTGCATGCTTCAAAATAAGGAAATGACTGTGTTAGACATTTTCTCTGTCTCCACACTTTTTCGATCTATAAGCTGAACAAAGCATTAAGGACAATGGATTTTATTAGGAGAAATACAGCCTCAGGATTGGTGGAAGACTCATCACAACCTGTGTTATGCAAATGACACAACCTTGCTTGCTGAAACTGAGGATGGCCTGAAACATTTGTTGAAGGAGGTCAAGGACTGTAGTCTGCAATATGGATTGAAGCTCAACACCAAGAAAATGAAGATTCTCACCTCTGGGACAATTAGCAGCATTATGATAGATGGAGAAGAGATTGAAATTGGTAACAATTTCATCTTTCTTGGTTCTACAATCAACACTCTTGGCACATTAGTCAGGAATTAAAAGATTCATTATGTCATGACAATCTGCTGCTAGGGACCTATCCATAATAGTACAGAATGATGATGTCTGTCTAGAGACTAAAGTGCACCTGATCCAGGCTATGGCCTTCACAATTACCTGTTATGCATCAGAGAGCTGGACAATTAAATTACCACAGAGGACAGAAGAAGAATTAATGCCTTTGACTTGTGGTGCTGGAGAAGAGTATTGAACATACCATGGACTACCAAGAGAACTAATAGGTCTGACTTGGAGAGGGTGAAGTAGTTTTGAAGCTCTGTCTCACATACTTTGGGCATGTTGCCAGGGGAGACTGGTCTTTAGAGAAAGCATCATGCTTGGAAAAGTGGAGGGACAGCCCAGGAAAGAAAAACCCTGGATGAGATGGATTGACTTTCTGCCTGGGTTAATGAGGGCAGATGTGTCAAAAACAGTGAGATTAGCCCAGGATAGAGCAAGGTTCAGAGCTATTGTGTGTAAGGTCTCTATGAGTCATGGTTTACTTGAAGGCACATAACAACAACAAATCAATGCAAATCAAGACAAAAATGTGATCTCATCTTACCCCTGTAACAATAGCAAAATTCAACAAGGCAGCAAACAACAAAGGCTGACAAAGAAGTGGAGAGTTTATAACTCTCATTCAATAGCTGACAAGAATGTAAAATGGTACAGCCTCTGTGGAAGATGGTCTGGTGCTTACTCAAAAAGTTGGAAATAGAAATACCATTTGACGCTGCTACTGCACTATTGGGAATATATCCTAAAGAATCAGAGCTGTGTTTCAAACAGATGTATGCAAACCCATGTTTATTGCAGCACTATTCACAATAGCAAAGAGATAGAAGCAGCTCAACTGGCCATTAATAAATGAGTGGATAGAAAAACTTTGGAATATTCACACAATATGATACTAGTAGCACTGAAAAACAATGAAGTTACAAAATGCTACACAACGTTGATGAGTCTGGAAGACATCATTCTCAGTGAACTATCTCAGCACAAAAGGACAAATATGGCATAAGACCATTGTTATAAAATAAGATTGACAAGGGGAGAGGGAAGAGGAAAAGAGTGGGTAGATTATGAACACCACACTGGAATAGATGAAGGAAAAGATTGTGTAAAAGGAATGTATAAGGCATTGTGTGTATTACAATTAACATCTGGAACAAGAAATAGGTCATGAAGTTAATTAAGTAGAAATTAGGAAAATGTATATCATAAATAAATGAAAGCTCAACTGTCCATAAACTTTCATTAAAATATCAATTTTTTAAAAGTGAAAAAAAAGGTGCAGGGAACACACAGAATCACTGCACTAGAAAGAATTGGCTGACACTGAAATATTTCCAAAAGCACATATAATCAAGAGACAATGGTAATGAAGTAAGTTCAAGCTGCACTGAAGACATTAGAAAAAATAAGATCCCAGGAATCAATGGGATACCAATTAGTGTGTTTCATCTAACAAATGCAGCAGTGAACGTGCTTACCAGTCTATGCCATAAAATTTGGATGGCAGCCACCTGGCTCACTGACTTGAACAGATACATATTTGTTCTTGTTCCCAAGAAAAGTGTTCCAATGGAATGTGGAATTAATTTAATAACATCACTAGTATCACATGCAAGCAAAATATTGCTGAAGATCACTCAAAAATGACTAGAACAGTACATAGAAATCTGCCAAAGTTCAAGCTGGACTTAGAAGAGGTCATGGTAACAGAGTTACGATTACTGATGTTAGATAGATTCTTGCTGAAAGCAAAAAATATCAGAAGAATGCCTATTTGTGTTTTATTGACCATGCAAAGACTTGTGTCTGTGTGGACCATAGCAAATTATGACTAACATAGAATAGGAATCCCAGAACACTTAATTTAGCTCCTGCAAAACCTATACATAGATAAAGTTACTGTGTTTGAAAATAAGAATGGAATACTACATGATTTAAAATTAAGAACTTTGTATGTCAGAGTTGTATCCTTTCTACATAACTGTTGTTATTGTTAAGTGCCATCTAGTCATAGTGACCCTATGAAAGAAAGACCTGAACACTTGTATAACTTTAATCATTTCTCCACAGTCATAGAATTTCCGGAGGCAAGCTATATTGGAAATAGATGCCACTCCTACTTCCAAGCTTGTTTTAATTAGGAAGCTTCACCAAACACTGTCCACCATGGGTAACCATTGTCTCATTTGACACATAAGTGTCACAGTTTTTAGCGTCACAGCAACTATGAATTGCTACCTCTGTACAGCAAATGGACAGACCAGTGCTATACCACTTAGAAGATTGTTTGACAGAAAAATTATTAAAACCCGGCCTGAGGGCTACAGATTAAAGTCATCTACCTTTCGCTTGGTAGCATAACTTTCTATCCACTAGACCAACAAAATTCTACTTACTTGATCTATATACTGAGCAAATCACTCGAGAAGCTTGTAAATTATTTTAAATAAATAATTCCTAAGTTTTTTTTAAGAATCTGAGGGGAAAGCCTTAGGAAACTGGAGACCATTAGAAGAACTTTGGAGGAGGCTGCTTATTATAAATAAGATACTAAAATGAAAACTGTACAGTTTGTTATAATTGTTATGTGCTCTCTAGTTGGTTATAACTCATAGTGACCCCTTGATACAATGAACTGAAACAGTGCCTGGTCCCAGCAGAGTAGATGCTGCATTACATTTAATTCTAGTTCAAAAATTTTCTGGTTTTTTGAACTGGGAGTTATTATGTAAATAGGAATAAAAGTACCTTTTATTTAAAAAAAATAGAAGAATGTGGATCAAAGGAAGTCTCATCAATAACCTATGTCATGCAGATAACACCACTTTGTTCAAAGTGAGGAGGACTTGAAACACTTTATGCAGAATATGTAATCCATCTCAATATGAAGAAAACAAGAATTTTCATCACTGGACTAAAAGGTGACATCAGGATAGGTAGAAAAAAAGATTGAAGCTGTTAACCTTATTTCATCTTCTCTGAACCCTCAGTCAACACACTTGGTAGCTGCAAGTCAGGAGATCAGAACATGTACTGCACTATGGAAGACTGCATTAGGGAAGTGTCAAATTATTGAGGAGCAGTGATGTCTGTTTGAAAACTAAGGTGCATCTGATTTGGGTCATGGTTTTTGCGCTTTTTCTGACCAGCAGGAAAGTGCCAGGGATTGGAATGAGCTACACAAGGCTTTCCTTAGTGAGGAGGTAATGGAAAAGGAACTCACAGCTGAGTGTCCTTATAACCTATAGTCCTCATAGCTTTAATTGAGAAGTTTTTCATTACATAAGCAACAAAACATGTTAATTGGATGTCACGATCTTCTCTTTATTGGTTGGTTTTTTGTTTTTTTTCTTATTTGCTGATCTTTCCTGTTTCCATGTTTACGTTTTTTACCAGAAGGCAGCTTCAGTGTAAGAATAAAGGTTACACTATCCTCCGAATTCCCTGGCAAAAACTGGTGAGCATGCCCAGGGTTGCATCTGTCATGTGAAACATATCAATTGGTATCCTATCATTTCTTGGGACCTTATTTTATTCCAGTGTCTTCTGTGTAGCTTGAATTTTTTCCCCTTAATTAGCATTGTCATTGAAGCAAATAGTACTTCCTAAGTGTTGACTAATTCTATTTAGTATTGTGACTCTGTTTCCCTTTTATTTTCTTTTAATGTTTCCTGAGTCATTCAAGGTTTTACCCACATACCGTTCATTACTATAGCGAAAAGATTCAATTTGGTTTTCAGTTCCTTCAGTTTGAGATAGGTAAAGCAAGACCTTCTCTTTTAATGCTTTTATTTCATCTTTTCATATTCCATTCTCTTTGGGAAGACATTTTCTTTGTAGTGTTGACAGTTATTATTTGTTATTAACACTTATTTTTTGACGTATTCCAACAGACACTACTGTGGACAAGTTCACCAGGTTGTGCCAAGAAATGTGTAGTACAACTGCCTTGCTAACTGACTGGAACGGATCAGTATTTACTCCCATTCCAAAAAAAGGTGACCTGACAGAGACTGGAAACTGTCATACTATATTACTGATACCACACACAAACAAAATCATGCTGAACGTTATCCAAAATTGACTGGAATAGTATGTTGACAGATAACTACCAGAAATGCAAGCTGGGTTTAGAAAAGGCTGGGGAACTAGAGAGAGACATTATGGCTAATGTCAGATGGATCTTGGCCGAAAGCAAAGAGGACTAGAGAGATATCAATCTGTGTTTCATTGATTACGCAAAGGCATTTGACTGTGTGGATCCCAACAAATTGTGGTTAAACGCTTTTTCTCTTGAACTTGGATCAGGTGGCAACCAGGTTCTATCGCTCAGCTATGGCCAAAATCAAGGCGCAGGACCTTCGCGGAAAGAAGGAGGAGGAGCTGTTGAAACAGCTGTACGATCTGAAAGTGGCGCTTTCCCAGCTGCACGTCGCCAAAGTGACAGGCAGTGCGGCTTCTAAGCTCTCCAAAGTCCTAGTTGTCCGAAAATCCATTGCCCGTGTTCTCACTGTTATTAGGCAGACTCAGAAGAACCTCAGAAAATACTATAAGGGCAAGAAATACAAACCTCTGGATCTGCGGTCCAAGAAAACACGTGCCATGCGCCAAAGGCTCAAAAAGCACAAGGAGAACCTGAAGACCAAGAAGCAGCAGCAAAAAGAGCGCCCGTACCCACTGCAGAAATATGCCGTCAAGGCCTGTATTTCCTAAGTAAAACACAAAACAAAACAAAAATAGTGGTTAACCTTGAGGAGAATGGGGCTCTCAGAACAATTAATTGTACTTAATATGAAACCTATGCTTGAACGGGGAATCAGTCCTCAGAACAGAACAGGGAAACACTGCATGGTTTAAAATCAGGAAAGAAATGCATCAGGGATGCATCCTGTCTCCATACCTATTCAGTCGATATGGGGGAAAGATCATCTGGGAGGCTGGGCTGTATGAGGAAGAATGTGACATCAAGATTTGAGGAAGACTCAGCAGCAGCATACATCAAGCAGACCACGCAACCTTGCGTGCTGAAACGGAAAAGGACCTAAAGCACTTGCTGTAGAAGGTCAAGGACTGTAGTCTTCAATATGGATTGAAACTCAGCATCAAGAAGAGAAAGATTCTCACCACTGAGTCAACTGGTAGCACCATGAATAATTTACAAAATCATTGCTTCTGCGTGCTGCATAGGATTCCATTGTGTGATTGGACCATAATTTCTCAATCCATTAGTTTCTGGTTTGACCTAATAAAGGGAATTCATAATCCTCTTTTTGTTGGTGTTGACTAATTAAGGAATGAATGCACAAATAAAATAATAGACGCTGGGTTATACGAAGAGGAATGTGGCATCAGGATTGGTGAAAGAATCATCAGCAACCTGCGTTATGCAGATGACACCACCCTGCTTGCTGAAACTGAGGAGGACCTGAAGTTCTTATTGCAGAAGATCAAGGACTACAGCCTCCTATATAGACTGAAGCTCAACATCAAGAAAACAAAGATTCTCACCACTGGCCCAATTGGCAGCATCAGTATGGATGGCGAAGTGATTGAGATAGTTAATAGTTTTAGTTTACTTGGCTCCACAGTCAACACTCTTGGTAACAGCAGCCAGGAAATCAAGAGATTAATTGCATTGGGAAAGTCGGCTGTGAGGGACCTCTCAAGAGTTCTGAAGAGCAACGATGTCAGACTGGAGACTAAGGTGTGCCTGATCCAGCCTATAGTCTTCGCAATTACGTGCTATGCGTCAGAGAGTTGGACAGTGAATAGGGTTGATAGAAAGAGAATTGATGCCTTTGAGCTATGGTGCTGGAGAATAGTGCTGAATATACCATGGACTGCTAGGCAGACAAACAGGTTTGTTTGTTCTGGAGAGGGTGAAGCTGGAAGGCTCTTTGGAGTGAAGGATTTTGAAGCTTCGTCTGACATATTTTGGGCATGTTGCAAGGAGGGATTGGTCCTTGGAAAGGGACATCGTGTTTGGGAGAGTGGAGGGGCAGTGAAGGAAAGGAAGACCTTCGATGAGATGGAGCAATTCTGTGACTGGAGCTGTGGGAATAAGTGCTTTTGAGATGGCTATATTGGCACAGGATAGAAGAGCATTTAGAGCTCTTGTACATAGGGTCACTATGAGTCGCAAGTGACTCGATGGCACATAACACCAACAATTTAATACATGTAGTAGGGATAATGTTGTACCCTTGAAGTTGCAATATGTGTATGGTTTATATAAGGCTTCCAGTCTAACTGAAGACATGTGAAAAACTTACGAAAACCAGCTAATGTATAAGTTGATCCTTTGCTAAAGAAATCACTCCCTGAAGAAGGATATTATCTTTGGTAAAGCAGCAATAAAAAGGGCAACCAATAATAAAATACATTGAAACAATTATTATACAAGGGGCTCAAACATACCAGCTATCATTGAACAACATTTTATTTTATTATAAATAGAATCATAATGAATCTGAGATTATTCTAACACTCACAACATATTGAGTGAATATGTAATTTATAAAATTTGGAATAATTGGTGAAGAAATGTTTCTTTATACAGAACCAAGAAGAAAGAGTCCTGTTTAAGTTATGTATTCTAGCTCTTGTGGTCCTGAAGTTATGAATGGTATTGCCAACACAAAGCCATGCTGCTTGAATCCACCACTTGCTCTGTGAGAGAAAGATAGCTAATCCCTTCCCTTGTGATTTACAGCCTCTAAAAAAACCTATGACTCTGTTCCAATTCAAGGTCACATAGCAACAACTACAAAAGGATACTACACATGGATGGCTTTAACAAATAGGAATTCTTTTTCTTACACTGTGGGAGGGTGAAGACTAAATTCAAGGAACTGGCACTAAGAAAAGCCTTCTTTCTCCATCATTTCTAAAGGATAGTACTTTTATTCAGCATCTGTATACCAGGTGATCCTTAGAAATTTCCATGTGTTCAAACCTTCCTAGATCTTAAGAAGCTTCCTAGTGCATGTACCAAAGTCTAAAAGGATCAACTCCATTCATGGGAATCATTGCAATTATATTGAGGTCTACCATCTCCACACTATTTTTTCCTCCTCTGCTTTTGCGATTTAAAAGGTATTATTGGCCACAGGCTCTAATAGGATGAAGGAATATTGTATTTCATCTTTAATTATCTTACAAAAATTTGGTTTATCAGATCATAACTGACCCCCCATCCCCAGTGCATATAGAAGTTGATTGCCCATACTTTTCTCTCAAGTGAAGTTGGTGGATTCAAACTGTGTGCCTTCGGATTAGCAGCCCATTTCCTTACCATTAAGCCACCAGAGCTCCTACAAGGAGCAATGTCGCTATTGTACTGTAGTCAAAACCAACAATAGATGACTCCCTGCAGATTTTTAAAGACAGTTACTTGAATAGGAAGAGACTACGTATCCTTCTCCCATGGAATGACTGGTGACCTCCAACCGCATGCCTTTGAGGTGCAAGGGATATTCACATTTATTACTTGTACAATTGACAGTACTCCAGACTATTCTGAAATGAATTCTGATAAATTCTCCTCTTCTAACAGATGCACAGGTGCTTTGAATCCATCAGTAGTTCCACGGGGGAGGGGGGAACGGAGTGATGTGATTCCATAAAGATTATAGTCTAGAAAACTTTGGTGCAGTGTTACACTGTCATATACAGAGTGAGTTTTCTGGTGGCCTTGTGATAAGAAGCTGTGTTGTAATCCCTAAGGCACACAGTTCAAATCCACCAGTTTTTCCACAGGAGAAGGATGTACAATCTCCTCCCATGCAATTAACTGCCTCTGAAAATCTGCTGGAGGGTCAGCGATGGCTTGGTTCCAGCTCAATGGTACACAATAATACAATAACAATAAAGGTTACCATAGCAATAGCAATAGATCATTTGGCAGCATGTGGTTGCTGTAGTTGGGTGCAATAGAGTTGAATATGACTTATGACCTTATGAACATTCCATTTGAACCCTATCCTCATCTCTGAAAAAATTGACCCTATTGCTGCAGTCACTATGCAAATATATCTCATTGAGGGTCTTCATTTCCTATTCTGATCCTTCCCCTTTCCAAGATGATGTCTCTTTCTAAGGAATAGCCTCCCCTAACAATATTTCCAAATTTTGTCAGATGACGCTTTGTCATCGTTGTCTCTTATGATCGTACTTAGAATTTTATCAAAGACATATCTGCTTGTTATTTTGGCTGTCTATGGATTATTCAGTAATTTTCTCCAAGAATACAACAAAAGACCTCTGGCTGGTGGCCTAGTGGCAAGAATCTGCACTGCATTCCGGGAGGTATGAGGTTTGAATCCACCAGATACTCTGCTGGAGAAGGACAATCTCCTGCTGTACCAGTCAGATCTAATTTGACGGTACATGCACAAAAAATAATCAAATAAAAAACAAGGACATATGTTTTTGCAACAATGAATGAATGGAAATCCAAAGTTTCTGTAAATTTCCATTGAAATTAATAATAAATTTTAAAAAGGGGAAAAAAAGAACACAACAAAAGCATCGATTCTTCTGTAATCCTTAGGCATTGTCCTGCTTTCAGATGCATAGTAAGTGATTGAAAAAGCCATGACCCGAATCAAGTGCATCTTAATCTTGAAACTGACATTATTGTTTCTCAGTATATGGGGGAAGTCTCAGACACCAAAATTTCCCAATACAACAAGTCTTTTGATTTCTTGACTGCTAGTATCAAGAGTGTTGATTGTAAATATAAGTAAGATGAAATTATTGACAATTTCAATCTTTTCTCCATCAATCTTGATGTTATCTATGGCACAGTGTTGAGGAATTTTGTTTCCTTGATGTTGAGGAGTATTACATATTGAGGCCTTTGATTTTCTGCAAGAAGTGATTCAAGTATTCCTCACTTTCAGAAATTAAGGTTGTAACATCTGCATAAAGCAGGTTGTTGATGACTCTTGCTCCAATTCTGGTACCACATTTTTCTTCTTGGAGTCTAGCTTCCTGAATTTTTTCCTCAGCCTAATGATCACATAGGTATGGAGAAAGAAGACCACCCTGCCACACACTTTTCTTGATATTAAATTATACAGCGTTCCCTTGTTTTCTTCTGTTCTGTTCTATTCTATTTTGTTCTGCAAACAGGTTTTTGGTCTAAGTATAGATTTTGTATGTGCATAATTAAATCTTATGTGATTCCTATTCTTCTCAATGTTAATCATAGTTTGTTATGATCTATGCAGTCAAATCCCTTTGCATAGTCAATAAAACACTAATAGAACATTATTATTCTCTGTTTTCAGCCAAGTTCCATTTGACATCAACAATAATAGCCCTAGTTACATGACCACTTCTAAACACAACTTGAATTTCTGTCAGTTTTCTGTTGATGTAGCATTCTAGCTGTTTTCCGATGATTTTCAGCAATATTTGCTTTCATGTGATATTAATAATATTGTCAATAATTTTCACACTCTGGTGGAATGCCTTATTTGGTAATGGGAACAAATATGAATATTTAATATCAGTTGACCAGGTAACTGTCTTCTAAATTTTGGTATAGACTGATAGACACACCTTACCAGTGGTAGGGCTGCATCTGTTAAGTCTACAGCATAAGAACTCTTTTTTTTTTTCACTAAAAGAACTAAAGGAACCAAATTAGATATAAGAGAGAAGACCATACTCCTGCTCATTATAGTCTGTTGGCTAAGTGATTGTAGAATACCATCTTGCACAAAGAAGTAGGTTTAATAGCTATTTTCTAACTTGCTTATGACTATTTCAGATGAAGCATTATTTCCTATTCAGGAAATGTTTTCTAATGTAGGAGGGAAATACACTTTTTAACACTGCAAAAAATACATCTTGTTTTATATGTTACTCTAATTTTGATGTCATGGCAGATACCTCAACTAATTAGGACCCCTAAAATTACTTGTTTAAAGTCCTAAGTTTTATGAAGTCTTTGCCTTGACACAGTTTACAGTCAGCTCAGTCTATGTATATATTCCAATTAGCAGTTAAGATAATTTTTATATATTTCTGCCTTACTTAGACAAATGGTCTCTATTTAAATCACATGTAGTCTTTAAACCTTGTAGTCTGTGGGCAGATCACAAGCATTTGAAGCTTACCTCCTGATTTACTACCTGCTTAAAACCAAAGGGGCTCTGCTGACCTGGATGTAGGGAATTGCATTGCAAAGTCAAAGGCTCACATTCTAATCCACTAGCTGTTTTGCAGGAGAAAGATGGGAAATGTCTTCCCAAGCAATTTATGTTTTTGTTGTTGTTGTTATGGACCATTGAGTGACCTACAGTGCATGATAATCTTATATACAATATCCCTGAAGCCTGCCCTGTCCTGAGCCAGACTCACTGATCCTGACACACTTACCCCCATTGCTCTAGTTACTGTATCAATCTATCTTATCTGAGGTCTTCCTCTCCTTCACTGTCCCTCCACCCTATGAGCATGATGTCCCTCTCTAAGGTCCTATCCCTCCTAGCCATGTGCCCAAAGTTATGTGAGATCCTAGTCTCCAAGGAGAAACTTGATTTCATCCTCTCCAAAACAGAATTATTTGTTTTCTTGGTATGTTCAAGACTCTTTCAGCACCACAACCCAAAGGCAACACTTCTTCTCCTTTCACCTTTAGTCATCGTCCAGCTCTCTGATCAATAGCAAGAAATTGTGAAAACCATGGCCCGGATCAGGTGCATCTTAGTATCCTGACTGACATCATTGTGCAATTCATCTTTTGATTTCCTGACTGCTGGTGACAAGAGTGTGGATGGTGGAGCTGAGCAAGCTATACTGTTAAAACCTCAATCTCTTCATCCATCATGGTGCTGCCAATTGGCCCAGTGGTGAGAATATTTGTCTTCTTGATGTTGAGTTTCGATCCATATTGAAGACTACAGTCCTTGACCTTCTGAAGCAAGCACTTCAGGTCTTCTTCAGTTTCGGCAAGCAAGATTGTGTCATCTGCATAAAGTAGGCTGTTGATGAATCTTCCCCCAATCCTGATGCCACATTCTTCCTCAGAAAGTTTATCCTTTCTAATGGTCTCTTCTGCATATAGGCTGAAAAGTTATGGGTACAGGACACATCCCTGATGCATTAATTTCCTGATTTTGAACCATGCAGTGTTTCCTTGTTTTGTTCTCAGTACCCCTTTCTGGTCCAAGTGTAAGTTTCACATAAGTACATTCCATTGAGATCCCCATTCTCAGGGTTAACCACAATTTGCTGTGATCCACATGGTCAAATGACTTTGCATAGTAAATGAAGCACAGGTAGATATCCCTCTAGCTCTTTGCTTTCCACCAAGATCCATCTGACATTGGGATAATGTCCCTAGTGCCATGACCTCTACTAAACCTAGTTTATATTTCTTGTAGTTCTCTGTCAGTGTACTTTTCCAGCCATTTCTGGATAATCTTCAAAAGGATTTTGCTTACCTGTGATATAAGTGTTGTTGTTATGATTGTGTGACATGAATAGTGCTGTTGAATTGCTTGCAACTCATAGTGACACTATGTACAATAACCATGAACCCTGCTCTATCCTGAGCCAATCCTATTGTCTGGCACACCTACCCCCATTCCACGAGTCACTGAATCAATCTATTTCATTGATTGTTTTCCTTTCTTTCACTGTCCCTCCACCCCTCCAAGCGTGATGTCCCTCTCCAAGGACTGGTCACTTGCAATATGCCCAAAGTATGTCAGATGAAGCCTCAGAATCCTTGCCTCCAAGGTTGTTTGATATTTTCCTCACTCTGTCTGTCAGTCACCCTTTTTTGGAATGGAAATAAATATACATCTCTTCCAGTCAGTTGTCCAAGGAGTTGTCCTCCAGATTTTTTAACACAAACTGGTGAGCAAGTTCAGTGAAGTATTTGTTTGTTGAAATATTTCAAATGGTATTCTCTGAAAATTCGCTGGCACATCAACTCTGAGTTATTTCTGACTCAATGGCACTGAGTTGTTAGTTGTTGAAGAATAGGAAAATCACATAACCTTTCTGGGCTAGAATTGTCAGATAAAATAAAAGATTACCACTTTAATATAAATTTCAAATGAACAAAATAATACTTAGTGTAAATTTGTTCCATGCCATTTTTGGTAAGTCTCAATCTGACAATCCTACTCTAGACCTCCTTCCTTTAAGGTATAACATGAGAAAAATAGTAGAAGAATTAATTGAAGGTATTAAATAAATTAATCTTTGTTATGAAGCATGTGTTATGACCCATTGTATAGTTTTCCTTTTAAAAAGACACCATATTTGGAAATATGGAGAACCGGTGAAAGAGGAAAATTCTCAATCAGAGGGATTGACACAATGACTTCAGCAATGGACTCTAGTGTGTTAGAGATGATGAGCATATCACAGGATATAGGGCAGGATTCAGGTCAGCTGCCCATGGAGTTGCTGTGAGTTGAACTCAACTTGATGGTGCCTAACAATAATATCATACCATAGAATGAACTGGAACTCAAACTCATTGCCATAGATTCAGAACTAATAGCTGACCTTCCAGTGGATCACATGTTGGGAGATTGTCCTTATTTCTCTGAAGGGTTTGCAACTGACAGAGAGGCATCATCTTGGGCTAGCAGCTCAAATCCAAATTCTCTCACATCTGACCCCTTTAGATGAATATTCAAGCTGCATTATTATTACTGGTGACACTTTAAGTATTTCCTTGTTATTTTTAATGGAGAATCAGGTATGTAAGATAGGACTATGCATGTTGTTGTTGTTGTGTCTGGTGGAGTCAGAACTGACTCATAATTTACCTCAGATAGGTTTTTTGAAGCAGTCAGTAGCATGGGGAGAGATTGCCTATCTTTCTCCCACAGAGCATCTGGTGTTTTTGAACCATGAGCCTTTGTGGTTGCAGCACAACTTCTTACCTCTATGCCACCAGAGATTGCAATAACAACATAAAAATCTTTTAATAAATGTAAAAGAAAAATTGTAACTCAATAATTTAAATATAGATATCTGTATAATGCACTGCAATGTTGAAGAAACATCATAGACTAAGAGAAATATCATGGTTTTGAGAGAAGACAGATTATATGGGAAGAGTAATACTTAGCCTGAAGTATCAGGAATCTGAAGTCCATTGTACAGACATGAAAGTAAGAGAAAATGGTAAAATATGCGTTATCTTTCGCTCATACCTCCAAATGTGAAGCTTTCTAACGTGTATAAAGTGTAGGCAGTGTTCTATAGGTCAAACCAACCTCCATATGTATCTACAAATGCAGTTTAGACTAACTGTTTATGCTGAATCATTCATTCAATGGATGATTCCGAGGACTACCTCTTACTGAGCAATCAAGTGAAATCTATGGCACAGACTAGTTTGTTTGCATTTGACAAGAGCAAAGACTAAGTAAGGGAAACTATTAGCGTAGCAGCTGGAGGATAAATCTGTAGAAAAAAATGTAAAAAAGAAAAATTCTTAACACGCAGTGAACGTAGGTAGAAAGCTTTTAATATGGACATAACTATAAATTATTTTAGCTTCAATATTGGTTTTTAAAAATACAGTCTGTACAGTGGTATTTTTATAGTCAGTGTCAAGCACAGTCATTTTTAGTTACAGCTTGTATAACAGTTCAAGAAAATTCAAAGTGAACTGTTCTGAAGAGGGGAAAAAATATAGCACAGATTTGCTAATACAGCAATCACTGCTTTGGCCAAAGGCTACTTTACACTTTGTCTACATAGCACTCACTCAACAAATATTTATTAAGTGTTGATTATTTGCCGGATACTATCCTAGGTGCTGAGAATACATCAATGAATGAGTCCTAGCATACAATATGCATATAGTGTTCTAGGGAGAGAAGCATTGGCAGTGAGGGTGCTAAGAGCTCAAATGTATGTTCTGTGCTCTGGATAAGGGGGCAGTATTTATTTTGTTCTTGTTAGGTGCATTCAATTGTACTATGAACCAAACTGATCCTATGAGAAACAGATCAGAACTTATTTTATTCTGTATCATCTTCTTGATCTCTGCCATGCTCGAACCCATTGTCATAGTCACCATATCAATCCATTTCATTGAATTTGATCTTGTTCATGGTAGGTGCTCTTGAGTAAAGTACAATGCATAGTGACCTTAGGAACAACATATCTAAACGCTGTGCTCTCCTGTACCATCCTCAGAATCTCTGACATACTTGAGGCCATTGTTGTAGTCACTGTGTCAGTTCACCTGGTTGAGGGTTTCCTCTCTTTCACTGTCCCTCCATCTTCCCAAGCATGATGTCCCTATCCAAGGAATAGTCTCTCCTAGCAACATGCTCAAAATATGTGAGATGAAGCTTTTCCATTTTTGTCTCAAGGAGTACTCTGGCTGCATCTCCTCCAACACACTTATATGTCTGTTCTTTTGGCAGTCCATGGAATATTCAGTTTCTTCGCCAACACCACAGTTTAAAAGTGTCAATTCTTTTTTGGTCATACTTATTGATTGTCCAGCTATCAGCAGCTTAGCAAGTGATTGGAAAAAGTGATGGCCTGAATCAGATACATTTTAGTCTTCAAACTGACATCATTGGTCCTCAATAGTTTGGATTGGTCCCTGACTACAGGCTTTCCCAGTGCAATACATCTCCTGGGGGATCCAAGATGAAATATTTGGTGGTTACACTCCTATCTCCATTTGTCATGATGTTGACTATATCTCCAGTATTGAGAATTCTTTTGTTTGAGATGATGTTAAGATACAATCCACATTGAGGCTATAGTCCTCGATCTTCTATGGAAAGTGATTCAAGTCTTTCTCACTGTCAGCAAGTAAAGTTGTGTTATCTACATAATGAAAGTTATTGAATCTTTCTCCAATACAGATACTACATTCATTTTCATAGAGTTGAGATTCTCAATTTTCTCACCTACAGACTGAGTAAATATGGAAACTTTTCTTAATTTAAACCATGTAATTCTGTCTCCTACCTTTTCAGTCTGTATGCAGAACAGATCATCTGGGACGCTGGGCTGTCCGAGGAAGAATGTGGCATCAGGACTGGTGGAAGATTCATCAACAACCTGCATTATGCAGATGACATACCCTGCTTGCTGAAACTGAGGAGGACCTGAAGCACTTGCTGCAGAGGGTCAAGGACTGCAGCCTTCAATATGGATTGAAGATCAACATCAAGAAAACAAAACTTCTCACCACTGGACAAATTGACAGCATCAGTATGGATGGCGAAGAGATTAAGATATTTAACAGTTTTAGTTTACTTGTCAACACTCTTGGTATCAGCAGCCAGGAAATCAAGAGAAAAATTTCCCTGGGAAAGCCAGCTGTCAGGGACCTCTCTGGGCTGGAGACTAAAGTGTGACTGATCCAGGCTATAGTCTGTAATTGTGTGCTGTGCATTGCAGAGTTGGACAATGACTAGGGATGATAGAGAACTGATGTCTTTGAGCTGTGGTGCTGAATGTTGAATATTACAAGGACTGCTAGGAGAACAAACAAGGGGGATGGGGGTTGTCCTGGAGAGGGTGAAGCCAGGCTGCTCCTTGGAGTCAAGGATTCTGAAGCTTTATCTGACATACTTTGGGCATGTTACAAGGAGGGACCAGTCCTTAGAGAGAGACATCATGTTTGGGAGAGTGGATAAACAGTGCAAGAGAGAAAGACCCTCAATAAGATGGATCGATTCTGTGATTTGGGTGGTGGGAGTAAGTGTGTTGGTGACGGTGAGGTTGGCACAGGATAGAGCAGCATTTATGGCTCTTGTACATAAGGTCACTATGAGTCGCAAGCGACTCAATGACACATAACAACAATAACATTTCTTTGCTCTGTTTGCACAACAGCCCCTTGGTGTAGGTCTAGGTCTAGGTTTTACTTAAATACAATTAAGTGTTCTGAGATTCTCAGTATTTTTTATGTTAGCTATAATTTGTTATGATCTAAACAAAGAAAAAGGCCAAAACAGAAGCCAGAAGGGACCCTGAGAATTACACTTGTTTTTGTTATTGTGATATACCATCACTCTATGAAGTGGATTGATTCAGTGACTGGGATTGGCACAGGACAGAGCAGAGTTTAGGGCTCTTGTACATAAAATCACTATGAGTTGCAAGTGATTCAATGGCACATAACAACAACCAACAACAATGTACCCTCAAGTAGCAACCAACCCACAGCTGACTCTCCATCTGTTTTCAGAGGTAGTTAATTGCATGGGAGGAGATTGCCCATCCATCTTCCATAGATTAGCTGGGGGACTTGAACAGAATGCCTTAGAGATTGCAGCACAACCTCTTGCTACTAGGCCACCAGAGTTCCTTGAGAAATTGCACTGTTGTTGTTGTTGTTGTTTGATTTCGTCGAATTCTAGATGACTCATAACGACCCTATGAATTAACAGCCTGAGCACTGTTTGTACATAGAGTTTCCAGAGGCAAGCCATTTCAGAAGTGGATGCCGCTCCAAAGCCAAAACAAACAAACAAAAAAAGATGTTGAAATAAAAGAGCTGGACAGAAGATTTTAAAGGACAGCCCAAGAAGGCAAAGCAAAATAGTATAACCAAATATGTAGAGACTTAAAATTGAATTAGAAAAAAGGAGACATAAGCTCAGCATTTCTCCAACTGAAAGAACTGAAAACCCAATGAAGGCCAAAAATTATATAATACTTAGAAGCCCTATGGGCAAAATCTTGGATGATTTAGGAAGCATCCAATAAAGACGAAGGGAATAGAGTCATTGTACCAGAAAGATTTAGCTGACACTGAAATATTTTAGTAAGTTCCATGTGATTAAGCAGCATTGGTAATGAAGGGAAAAGTTCAAGCTGTATTGAAGACATTGGCAAAAAATAAGGCTCCAGGAATCTATGGGATACCAACTTTCACGTTTTAAATGACAGATACAGCCTGGAACATGCTCACTAGTTTATATCAGAATATTAGGAAAATTTGGATTCTGATCTAAGAAGAAGAAATTATGTTAAGTTCCTCAGTGGAGAACATAGGTCTTTCTAGGCTTAGATATATATCAAGTGAGAATAAGTTACATCAGGATTTAACAGGAAGGGTCTTCCAAGATTAAAGTAAGTTGTTGCTGTTGTTGATTGAGCACGACTTATAGTGACTCTATGAACAAAAGGCCTGAAGCCCCACTACAACTATGGACATTTATCAAAATCCATAGAGTTTCCGGAGGCATGTTGTTTAGGAAGTGGATGTCACTCATGATTCCAAACCTGTCATAGAATGTTACTGGCTGGGTTGCCTGTGATGCATAACGACCCTATCTACAGCAGGGCTGAATTCTTCCCTGTCCTGAGCCAGTCTCACTAATTCCAACACACCAATCCCATTGATCCAGTCAATGTATCAGTCCATCTCATCTAGGGTCTCCCTCTTCTGTGCTGTCCATCCACCCTTCTGAGCATGATGTCCTTCTCCAAGGACCTATCTCCCCTGGCCATGTGCCCAAAGTAAGTGAGGCAGAATTTTTGGTTTCTTATAGCTTAGATTATCCTTTTATTCCTGCCTCAAATGAGTCAATAACTAGTCAACAATGGAAATTCTTCTGATTGATATATTAAAAATGATACTGATAGCAACTAAATTATATTGACTCTTGATACATTAAGTATCCTTAACCTATTTAATTAAATAAATCATCACAATAACATTTCAAGATTATAGTTTAGAAAATGGTATAGGAAAGTTAAGTGACTTGCTGTGCGGCAACGATATGGAGGGGACAGCGTTTGAAAGAACACGAGTGGTTTCTGATATGAGTTCCATGCAGATTTTTTCTGTGACAACATCTGCATGAAAATTAAAAGTCCTGGGTTTTCCATTCAGCCGGGAAGTTAAGTATTATGCTCAAAATCCATTTTAATCTTGTTATAAAACCAAAGAATATATTGTTACATTTTATTCATTAAAATTACATAATGCCCTCATCTCAATAAACAGATAACCTCCATAAAAATAAAACAAGTTCACACAGTATTTTTCTCCCATGAATTTTTTAAAAAGCTAATTTATTCATGAGCGAAAATGAATAAAGGCATCTTCTCTCCAGTAGGGTCATGTTGTTAACATGAATCAGTTTTTGCCTGATGGAGCTAGGTAGTACCCAATGGGATTATGTTTTCTTTGATATGCAAGTAACACTCAAAGGGAGAAAAACACTGTTTAAAATGGTCATTGATCATTAGGTATCTAAGATTTATTTGTGGACAAGTTGTTGCTGTTGTTATGTGCCGTGAAATCACTTACATTTTATAGCAACCAAAAGTATAGCTCTGAACCCTGCTCTATCTGGAGCCAATTTCATTGCCTGAAATGCTTACTTGCATTACCCTAGTCATGGAATCAATCCATTCATCTAGTATTTTTCTCTTTTGTGCTGTCACTTCACCCTTCCATGCATGATGTCCTTCTACAAAAGACTAGTCCATCCTGGACACATATCCAAAGTATGTGAGATGGAGCTTCAAAATCTTTGCCTCCAGGGAGCAGCTTGGAGCAGCACTGTCTCCAAGACAAACCTATTTCTTCTCTTAGCAGTCCATGGTATGTTCAATAGGATTCTTTTTTTGTTTGTTTGTTTGTTTGTGTGTTTTTTTAATTTTAATGAAAGTTTACAAAAACTTAGGGTTTCCAGTCATTCATTGTTGTACTTTTCTCCCTGCCTACCCGCTTCCCCCCATTCACTCTTCTCCTTGAAAAGTAAACGAAAAACTCTTTCATTGTTATGCAATCTCTCCACCCAAGTTCACTCAACTGTGCAACATTCCTTCTAGACTCCTGTCATGACAATAATGTCCAATTCATATATCCCTTTTAAACAGTTCTCTCCCTCATACATCATTCCTCCCCTCCTTCTCTGCCTTCCCTCAACCCCGATGTCAAACTCATTTTACGACAGTGGCCCTAAGCAATATTTGTCATTTTGTGACTGAGATATTTCACTCAGCATAATGTCCTCAAGGGTCATCCA
>NW_006399793.1:4429683-4430529 GCF_000299155.1 Elephantulus edwardii
TTTTTTTCCAATCTGTGGCTTCCCTTTTTACCCTGTTGGAGGAGTTTTTGGATGTGTATAGGATTTGATTCTTAGAAGGTCCCATTCATATATTTTATCCTCTCCTGCTTGTAGATTCAATACCCTTCTCCTGCACCAGAACTCAAAAGCATCGATTCTTCTTCTATCATACTTAGCCATTGTCCAGCTCCCTGACACATAGCAAGTAATTGAGAAGACCATGCCTTTGATCAGGTGTACCTTTGTCTCTAGATTGACATCAGTCCTTTTAGTACTTTTGAGAGGTCCTTGATAGCAGATTTTTCCAATGCAATTAATCTTTTTATTTCCTGACTACTGGTAACAAGATTGTTGATTGCAAAACTAAGCTATTAACAATCTCAATCTTTTCTTGGTGTATCATGATGTTGTCAATAAGTCCAGTGGTGAGATTATTATTTGCTTGATATTGTGCCTCAATCCATATTGGAGGATGCAGTTATTGACTTTCAGCCACAAATGCCTTATGTCCTGCCCTAAGATCCATTTAACATCAGCTATAATGTTTCTAGTGCCACAGCCTTTGATAAATCTGGTCTGCACATCTGGCAGTTCTCTACTGATTTGAGGCATATTTGGATTATTTTCAGCAGGATCTTGCTTTTATGTGGTATCAATGATATTGTTTGACAATTTGCACACTATCAGATCACCTTTTAAAAAAATGGAAATAAATATGGATCTCTTTCAGTAAGTTGGCTAGGAAATTGTTCTCTAAATTTCTTGGAATAACCTGGCAAGCGTGTCCAGGACAGCGTCTCTTTGTTGAAATATGTCAATTGATATACTATCAATTCCTGGGGCCTT
>NW_006399793.1:4431474-4432536 GCF_000299155.1 Elephantulus edwardii
CTCTCTGATGCACAACAAGTAATTGTGAAGACCATGGCCTGGATCAGGTGTACCTTAGTCTCCAGGTTGACGTCATTGCTCTGGAAATGTCCTTGACAGCAGACTTTCCCAATGAAATTCACCTGTTGATTCCCCACTAGTGGTGCCAAGAGTGCTGATTGTGGAACCATGAAAGCTGAAGTTAACAGTCTCAATTTCTTTTTGTTCCATCATAAAGCTGACAATTGTCCCAGTGGTGAGAAACTTTGTATTCTTGATGTTGATTTTCAGTCCATATTGAAGATCACAATATGTTTGTCTTCTGCAGCAAACTCCTCCTGTCTTCTTCAGTTTCAGCAAGTAATGCTGCATAGTTGTTGATGAGTCTTCTTCCAATCCTAATGCCGCATTCCACCTCATAAAGTCTAGCCTCCCAAATAATCTGTTCTACATATAATCTGTTTTACATATAGAATAATCTATTCTTCATATAGGTATGGAAATAGAATGCATCCCTGACTTACACCTTTCCTGATTCTGAACCATGCAGTGTTTCCCTACTTTGTTCTGAGGACTGCTTCCTGGTCCAAGTATAGGTTTTTCCATGAACACAATTAAGTGTCCTGAGATCCCTATTTTTCTCATGGTTAGCCACAATTTATTGTGATCCACACAGTCAGATGCTTTTGCTACGTCAATGCAACAGACAGACATTCCTCTGGTACTCTCTGCTTTCAGCCAACATCCATCTAACTTTGGCTATTATGTCCCTAGTACCACAGCTTCTTCTAAACCCAGCCTGCACATCTGGCGATTCTCTGCTGATGCACTATTCCAGTTCTTTGTAGATAATCTTCAGCAGGATCTTGCATGTGTGTGTTACTAGTGTTATTGTTTAATAATTTCCACACTGTTGGGTCACTTTTTTTAATTGTAATAGGAATAAACAGATCTCCTCCAGTCAAGTGGCCACATAGTTGTCCTCCTGATTTTTTGGAATATATAACCTGGTGAATGCATCCAGGGCAGCACCTGTTTTTTAAGTATGTTTGCTTGGCTTCACAATCAACACTCTTGATAACA
>NW_006399793.1:4438146-4438646 GCF_000299155.1 Elephantulus edwardii
GGAGGGGAAGGCCCTCTGTGAGGTGGATTGATTCAGTGACTGGGGTAATCAGGATGGGTGTGTCAGAGGCAGTGCAATTGACACAGGACAAAACAGAGTTTAGGGGTGTTGTACATACGGTCGCAAGTGGCTTGACGGAACATAACAACAACAACAACTTCCCATGCTACCTTTTGAAATCTTCTTTGTCTCCTTAACTTCTAGATTTCTTCCATTTTTTTTGGCTTCTCAGAGTTGTAGTGTAATATTCAGTCTTTTCTGGCACTCATCTTGGTCTTCTTTATTATGTTTTTGTAATCACTTTTTGTATACTTCATGAATGATATTCTAGATATGCTCTAACAGCACATTTGGTCTTTACACATTCGTGCTCAAGGCTTCAAACTTTTCCTTTATGGTCTTTGAATTTTGGTGAGATAAAATTATGGTTAATTTTTGGTTCTTGTGGATTTAATTTTATTTTCTTTAGCTGTAGTTTGAACTTGAATATGAGCTTTTGA
>NW_006399793.1:4440026-4441043 GCF_000299155.1 Elephantulus edwardii
AAAAAAACAAGCTGGGTTTAGAAGAGATCATGGCACTAGGAACATTATGGCCAATGTTAGACAGATCTTGGCAGAAGGAGGGAGTACGAGAAGAATGTCTCTGTTTCTTTAACTATACAAAGGCATTAACTGCTTGGATCACACAAATTGTGGCTAACCTCAAGGAAAATGGGAATTCCAGAACCCTTGATTGTGTTTATGTGAAACCTTTACTTGGACCAGGAAGCAGTCCTCAGAATAGAGCAAGGAAACACTGCACGGTTCAAAATCAGGAAAGGAGTGAATCAGGGATGCATCTTGTCTCCATACTTCTTCAACCTATATGCAGAACAGATCATTCGGGAAGCAGAACCTTAGGAGGAGGTATGTGGCATCAAGATTGGATAAGTCTCATTGAGAACCTATATTACAAAGCTAACACAATCTTGCTTGCTGTACCTGAGGAGGACCTGGAGCACTTGATGCAAAAGATCAAGGATAGTAGTCTTCAATATGGTTTGAAAGTCTACATCAAGAAAACAAATATTCTCACCACTGGGTCAATTAGCACATCACGATTAATCTATATGGGATTGAAGTTCTTATTGATTACAACATGCTAAGCTCAAAAATCATCACTCTTAGCACCAGCAGTCAGGAAATCAAAAGACACATCAAACTGGGAAAATTTAGTGTCAGGGAATTTTGCAGAGTACAGAAAAGCAAAGATTTCAGTCCAGAGACTAAGGTCCACTTTGTCCAGGCCATGGTTTTCACAATTTCTTGCTATAAATCAGAAAGCTTGTGCTGGAGAAGAATGTTGAACATGCCATGGACAAGAAAACAAATAGATAGATGTGTCTTGGGGAGAGTGAAACCAAATTTCTCCTTAGAAGCTAGAATTTTTATATTCTGTCTCACATACTTTGAGCATGAGGCCAGGAGACACCAATCCTTGAAGGACATCATGCTTGGAAGATTAGAAGAACAGCGCAGAAGAGGAAGACACTGGTTGAGATAGATTGATACAATAACTGG